>NW_027490210.1:606281-909422 GCF_050948175.1 Xylocopa sonorina | reverse complement strand
ATGCGACACTTCCTTGCAAGGAAATAGCGTTTGCAGATGTCTACCTATCGTAGCAATAGGTTTCTAATGCTTCTTAAAACGCGATATCGCATCTTTTTTCTATGTTTCATGGTAAGATATAATATGATTTGCGAAGTGTCATGTATTCCTCGTATACACTTCAAATGAATGTAAATGCGACACTTCCTTGCAAGGAAATAGCGTTTGCAGATGTCTACCTATCGTAGCAATAGGGTTCTGATGCTTCTTAAAACGCGATATCGCATATCATTTCTATGTTTCATGGTAAGATATAATATGATTTGCGAAGTGTTATGTATTCCTCGTCTACACTTCAAATGAATGTAAATGCAACGCTTCCTTGCAAAGAAATAGCGTTTGCAGATGTCTACGTATCGTAGCAATAGAGTTCTTAAGATTCTTAAAACGCGATATCGCATCTCATTTCTATGGTTCATGGTATGATATATTATGATTTGCGAAGTGTTATGTATTCCTCGTCTACACTTCAAATGAATGTAAATGCGACACTTCCTTGCAAGGAAATAGCGTCTGCAGATGTCTAGGTATCGTAGCGATAGTGTTCTAATGCTTCTTAAAACGCGACATCGCATCTCATTTCAATGTTTCATGGTAAGATATAATTTAATTTGCGAAGTGTTATGTATTCCTCGTCTGCACTTCAAATGAATGTAAATGCGACACTTCCTTACTAGGAAATAGCGTCTGCAGATGTCTAGGTATCGTAGCAATAGAGTTCAAATGCATCCTAAAACGAGATATTGCATCTCATATCTATGTTTAATGATAAGATATAATATTCATTGCGAAGTGTTATGCATTCCTCGTCTACGATTCAAATGAATGTAAATGCGACACTTCCTTGCAAGGAAATAGCGTCTGCAGATGTCTAGGTACCGTAGCGATAGTGTTCTAATGCTTCTTAAAACGCGATATCGCATCTCATTTCTATGTTTCATGGTAAGATATAATATGATTCGCGAAGTGTTATGTATTCCTCGTCTACGATTCAAATGAATGTAAATGCGACACTTCCTTGCAAAGAAATAGCGTTTGCAGATATTTACCTATCGTAGCAATAGGGTTCTAATGCTTCTTAAAACGCGATATCGCATCTCATTTCTATGTTTCATGGTAAGATATAATATGATTTGCGAAGTGTTATGTATTCCTCGTCTACACTTCAAATGAATGTAAATGAAACCCTTCCTTGCAAAGAAATTGCGATTGCAGATGTCTACGTCTCGTAGCAATAGAGTTCTTATGATTCTTAAAACGCGATATCGCAACTCATTTCTATAGTTCATGGTAAGATATAATATGATTTGCGAAGTGTTATGTATTCCTCGTCTACACTTCAAATGAAGGTAAATGCGACACTTCCTTGAAAGGAAATAGCGTTTGCAGATGTCTACGTATCGTAGCAATGGAGTTCTTATGATTCTTAAAACGCGGTATCGATCTCAATTCTATGTTTCATGGTAAGATATAATATGATTTGCGAAGTGTTATGTATTCCTCGTCTACACTTCAAATGAATGTAAATGCGACACTTCCTTGCAAGGAAATAGCGTTTCCAGATGTCTACGTATCGTAGCAACAGATTTCTAATGCTTCTTAAAACGCGATATCGCATCTCATTTCTATGTTTCATGGTAAGATATAATATAATTTGCGAAGTGTTATGTATTCCTCGTCTACACTTCAAATGAATGTAAATGCGACACTTCCTTGCAAGGAAATAGCGTTTGCAGATATCTACCTATCGTAGCAATAGGGTTCTAATGCTTCTTAAAAGGCGATATCGCATCTCATTTCTATGTTTCATGGTAAGATATAATATGATTTGCGAAGTGTTATGTATTCCTCGTCTACGCTTCAAATGAATGTAAATGCGACACTTCCTTGCAAGGAAATAGCGTATGCAGATGTCTACCTATCGTAGCAATAGGGTTCTAATGCTTCTTAAAACGCGATATCGCATCTCATTTCTATGTTTCATGGTAAGATATAATATGATTTGCGAAGTGTTATGTATTCCTCGTCTACACTTCAAATGAATGTAAATGCGACACTTCCTTGCAAGGAAATAGCGTTTGCAGATATCTACCTATCGTAGCAATAGTGTTCTAATGCTTCTTAAAAGGCGATATCGCATCTCATTTCTATGTTTCATGGTAAGATATAATATGATTTGCGAAGTGTTATGTATTCCTCGTCTACGCTTCAAATGAATGTAAATGCGACACTTCCTTGCAAGGAAATAGCGTTTGCAGATATCTACCTATCGTAGCAATAGGGATCTAATGCTTCTTAAAAGGCGATATCGCATCTCATTTCTATGTTTTCATGGTAAGATATAATATGATTTGCGAAGTGTTATGTATTCCTCGTCTACGCTTCAAATGAATGTAAATGCGACACTTCCTTGCAAGGAAATAGCGTATGCAGATGTCTACCTATCGTAGCAATAGGGTTCTAATGCTACTTAAAACGCGATATCGCATCTCATTTCTATGTTTCATGGTAAGATATAATATGATTTGCGAAGTGTTATGTATTCCTCGTCTACACTTCAAATGAATGTAAATGCGACACTTCCTTGCAAAGAAATAGCGTTTGCAGATGTCTACGTATCGTAGCAATGGAGTTCTTATGATTCTTAAAACGCGGTATCGATCTCAATTCTATGTTTCATGGTAAGATATAATATGATTTGCGAAGTGTTATGTATTCCTCGTCTACACTTCAAATGAATGTAAATGCGACACTTCCTTGAAGGAAATAGCGTATGCAGATATCTACGTATCGTAGCAATAGATTTCTAATGCTTCTTAAAAACGCGATATCGCACCTCATTTCTATGTTTCATGGTAGGATATAATGTAATTTGCGAAGTTTTATGTATTCCTCGTCTATGATTCAAATGAATGTAAATGCGACACTTCCTTGCAAAGAAATAGCGTTTGCAGATATCTACCTCTCGTAGCAATTGGGTTCTAATGCTTGTTAAAACGCGATATCGCATCTCATTTCTATGTTTCATGGTAAGATATAATATGACTTGCGAAGTGTTATGTATTCCTCGTCTACACTTCAAAATGAATGTAAATGAAACGCTTCCTTGCAAAGAAATTGCGATTGCAGATGTCTACGTCTCGTAGCAATAGAGTTCTTATGATTCTTAAAACGCGATATCGCAACTCATTTCCATAGTTCATGGTAAGATATAATATGATTTGCGAAGTGTTATGTGTTCCTCGTCTACACTTCAAATGAATGTAAATACGACACTTCATTGCTAGGAAATAGCGTCTGCAGATGTCTAGGTATCGTAGCAATGGAGTTCTTATGATTCTTAATACGCGATATCGCAACTCATTTCTATGTTTCATGGTAAGATATAATATGATTTGCGAAGTGTTGTGGATTCCTCGTCTACACTTCAAATAAATGTAAATGCAACACTTCCTTGCAAAGAAATAGCGTTTGCAGATGTCTACGTATCGTAGAAATAGGTTTCTAATGCTTCTTAAAACGCGATATCGCATCTCTTTTCTATGTTTCATGGTAAGATATAATATGATTTGCGAAGTGTCATGTATTCGTCATCTACACTTCAAATGAATGTAAATGCGACACTTCCTTGCAAGGAAATAGCGTTTGCAGATGTCTACCTATCGTAGCAATAGGTTTCTAATGCTTCTTAAAACGCGATATCGCATCTCTTTTCTATGTTTCATGGTAACATATAATATGATTTGCGAAGTGTCATGTATTCCTCGTCTAAACTTCAAATGAATGTAAATGCGACACTTCCTTGCAAGGAAATAGCGTTTGCAGATGTCTACCTATCGTAGCAATAGGGTTCTGATGCTTCTTAAAACGCGA
Organism: Xylocopa sonorina; assembly: GCF_050948175.1. NCBI lineage: Eukaryota > Metazoa > Arthropoda > Insecta > Hymenoptera > Apidae > Xylocopa > Xylocopa sonorina. The sequence continues at coordinate 905,510 of NW_027490210.1, read as the reverse complement.
TATCGCATATCATTTCTATGTTTCATGGTAAGATATAATATGATTTGCGAAGTGTTATGTATTCCTCGTCTACACTTCAAATGAATGTAAATGCAACGCTTCCTTGCAAAGAAATAGCGTTTGCAGATGTCTACGTATCGTAGCAATAGAGTTCTTAAGATTCTTAAAACGCGATATCGCATCTCATTTCTATGGTTCATGGTATGATATAATATGATTTGCGAAGTGTTATGTATTCCTCGTCTACACTTCAAATGAATGTAAATGCGACACTTCCTTGCAAGGAAATAGCGTCTGCAGATGTCTAGGTATCGTAGCGATAGTGTTCTAATGCTTCTTAAAACGCGATATCGCATCTCATTTCAATGTTTCATGGTAAGATATAATTTAATTTGCGAAGTGTTATGTATTCCTCGTCTGCACTTCAAATGAATGTAAATGCGACACTTCCTTACTAGGAAATAGCGTCTGCAGATGTCTAGGTATCGTAGCAATAGAGTTCAAATGCATCCTAAAACGAGATATTGCATCTCATATCTATGTTTAATGATAAGATATAATATTCATTGCGAAGTGTTATGCATTCCTCGTCTACGATTCAAATGAATGTAAATGCGACACTTCCTTGCAAGGAAATAGCGTCTGCAGATGTCTAGGTACCGTAGCGATAGTGTTCTAATGCTTCTTAAAACGCGATATCGCATCTCATTTCTATGTTTCATGGTAAGATATAATATGATTCGCGAAGTGTTATGTACTCCTCGTCTACACTTCAAATGAATGTAAATGCGACACTTCCTTGAAAGGAAATAGCGTCTGCAGATGTCCAGGTATCGTAGCCTTAGTGTTCTAATGCTTCTTAAAACGCGATATCGCATCTCATTTCTATGTTTCATGGTAAGATATAATATGATTTGCGAAGTGTTATGTATTCCTCGTCTACACTTCATATGATTGTAAATGCGACACTTCCTTGCAAAGAAATAGCGTTTGCAGATGTCTACGTATCGTAGCAATAGATATCTATTGCTTCTTAAAATGCGATATCGCATCTCATTTCTATGGTTTATGGTAAGATGTAATATGATTTGCGAAGTGTCATGTATTCCTCGTCTACACTTCATATGAATGTAAAAGCGACACTTCCTTGCAAGGAAATAGCGTTTGCAAATGTCTACCTATCGTAGCAATAGAGTTCTTATGATTCTTAAAACGCGATATCGCATCTCATTTCCATGTTTCATGGTAAGATATAATATGATTTGCGGAGTGTCATGTATTCCTCGTCTACACTTCAAATGAATGTAAATGCGACACTTCCCTGCTGGGAAATAGCGTCTGCAGATGCCTAGGTATCGTAGCGATAGAGTTCTAATGCTTCTTAAAACGCGATATCGCATCTCATTTCTATGTTTCATGGTAAGATATAATATGATTTGCGAAGTGTTATGTATTCCCCGTCTACAATTCGAATGAATGTAAATGTGACACTTCCTTGCTAGGAAATAGCGTCTGCAGATGTCTAGGTATCGTATCGATAGAGTTCTAATGCTTCTTAAAACGCGATATCGCATCTCATTTCTATGTTTCATGGTAAAATATAATATGATTTGCGAAGTGTTATGTATTCCTCGTCTACACTTCAAATGAATGTGAATGCGACACTTCCTCGCTAGGAAATAGCGCTTGCAGATGTCTACGTATCATAGCAATAGTGTTCTTATGATTCTTAAAACGCGATATCGTATCTCATTTCTATGTTTAATGGTAAGATATAATATGATCTGCGAAGTGTCATGTATTCCTCGTCTACGATTCAAATGAACGTAAATGCGACACTTCCTTGCAAGGAAATAGCGTTTGCAGATGTCTACGTATCGTAGCAATGGAGTTCTTATGATACTTAAAACGCGATATCGCGTCTCATTTCTACGTTTCATGGTAAGATATAATATGATTTGCGAAGTGTTATGTATTCCTCGTCTACGATTCAAATGAACGTAAATGCGACACTTCCTTGCAAGGAAATAGCGTTTGCAGATGTCTACGTATCGTAGCAATGGTGATCTTATGATACTTAAAACGCGATATCGCATCTCATTTCCATGTTTCATGGTAAGATATAATATGATTTGCGAAGTGTCATGTATTCCTCGTCTACACTTCAAAGGAATGTAAATGCGACACTCCCTTGCAAAGAAATAGCGTTTGCAGATGTCTACGTATCGTAGCAATAGATTTCTAATGCTTCTTAAAACGCGATATCGCATCTCATTTCTATGTTTCATGGTAAGATATAATATAATTTGCGAAGTGTCATGAATTCCTCGTCTACACTTCAAACGAATGTAAATGCGATACTTCCTTGCAATTAAATAGCGTTTGCAGATGTCTACGTATCGAAGCAATAGTGTTCAAATGCTTCTTAAAACGAGATATTGCATCTCATATCTATGTTTCATGATAAGATATAATATTCATTGCGAAGTGTTATGCATTCCTCGTCTACGATTCAAATGAGTGTAAATGCGACACTTCCTTGCAAGGAAATAGCGTTTGCAGATGTCTACGTATCGTAGCAATAGAGCTCTTATGATTCTTAAAATGCGATATCGAATCTCATTTCTATGTTTCATGGCAAGAAATAATGTGATTTGCGAAGTGTTATGCATTCCTCGTCTACGATTCAAATGAATGTAAATGCGACACTTCCTTGCAAGGAAAAAGCGTTTGCAGATGTCTACGTATCGTAGCAATAAATTTCTAATGCTTCTTAAATCGCGATATCGCATCTCATTTCTATGTTTCATGATAAGATATAATATGATTTGCGAAGTGTCATGTATTCCTCGTCTACACTTCAAATGAATGTAAATGCGACACTTCCTTGCAAGGAAATAGCGTTTGCAGATGTCTACGTATCGAATTAATAGAGTTCAAATGCTTCTTAAAACGAGATATTGCATCTCATATCTATGTTTAATGATAAGATATAATATTCATTATGAAGTGTTATGCATTCCTCGTATACGATTCAAATGAATGTAAATGCGACACTTCCTTGCTAGGAAATAGCGTTTGCAGATGTCTACATATCGTAGCAATAGATTACTAATGCTACTTAAAACGCGATATCGCATCTCATTTCTATGTTTCATGGTAAGATATAATATGATTGGCGAACTCTTATGTATTCCTCGTCTACACTTCAAATGAATGTAAATGCGACACTTCTTTGCTAGGAAATAGCGTCTGCAGATGTCTAGGTATCGCAGCAATTGAGTTCAAATGCTTCTTAAAACGAGATATTGCATCTCATATCTATGTCTCATGATAAGATATAATATTCATTGCGAAGTGTTATGCATTCCTCGTATACGATTCAAATGAATGTAAATGCGACACTTCCTTGCTAGGAAATAGCGTCTGCAGATGTCTGGGTATCGTAACAACAGAGTTCAAATGCTTCTTAAAACTAGATATTGCATCTCATATCTATGTTTCATGATAAGATATAATATTCATTGCGAAGTGTTATGCATTCCTTGTCTACGATTCAAATGAGTGTAAATGCGACACTTCCTTGCAAGGAAATAGCGTTTGCAGATGTCTACGTATCGTAGCAATAGAGCTCTTATGATTCTTAAAATTCGATATCGAATCTCATTTCTATGTTTCATGGCAAGAAATAATGTGATTTGCGAAGTGTTATGCATTCCTCGTCTACGATTCAAATGAATGTAAATGCGACACTTCCTTGCAAGGAAAAAGCGTTTGCAGATGTCTACGTATCGTAGCAATAGATTTCTAATGCTTCTTAAAACGCGATATCGCATCTCATTTCTATGTTTCATGGTAAGATATAATATGACTTGCGAAGTGTCATGTATTCCTCGTCTACACTTCAAATGAATGTAAATGCGACACTTCCATGCAAGGAAATAGCGTTTGCAGATTTCTACGTATCGTAGCAATAGATTTCTAATGCTTCTTAAAACGCGATATCGCATCTCATTTCTATGTTTCATGGTAAGATATAATATGATTTGCGAAGTGTTATGAATTCCTCGTCTACACTTCAAATGAATGTAAATGCGACACTTCCTTGCAAAGAAATAGCGTTTGCAGATGTCTACGTATCGTAGCAATAGATTACTAATGCTACTTAAAACGCGATATCGCATCTCATTTCTATGTTTCATGGTAAGATATAATATGATTGGCGAACTCTTATGTATTCCTCGTCTACACTTCAAATGAATGTAAATGCGACACTTCTTTGCTAGGAAATAGCGTCTGCAGATGTCTAGGTATCGCAGCAATAGAGTTCAAATGCTTCTTAAAACGAGATATTGCATCTCATATCTATGTCTCATGATAAGATATAATATTCATTGCGAAGTGTTATGCATTCCTCGTATACGATTCAAATGAATGTAAATGCGACACTTCCATGCAAAGAAATAGCGTTTGCAGATGTCTACGTATCGTAGCAATAGATTACTAATGCTACTTAAAACGCGATATCGCATCTCATTTCTATGTTTCATGGTAAGATATTATATGATTTGCGAAGTGTCATGTATTCCTCCTCTACACTTCAAATGAATGTAAATGCGACACTTCTTTGCTAGGAAATAGCGTCTGCAGATGTCTAGGTATCGTAGCAATAGAGTTCAAATGCTTCTTAAAACGAGATATTGCATCTCATATCTATGTTTCATGGTAAGATATAATATGATTTGCGAAGTGTTATGTATTCCTCGTCTACACTTCAAATGAATGTAAATGCGACACTTCCTTGCAAGAAAATAGCGTTTGCAGATGTCTACCTATCGTAGCAATAGGGTTCTAATGCTTCATAAAACGCGATATCGCATCTCATTTCTTTGTTTCATGGTAAGATATAATATGATTTGCGAAGTGTTTTGTATTCCTCGTCTACACTTCAAATGAATGTAAATGCGACACTTCGTTGCAAAGAACTAGCGTTTGCAGATGTCTACGTATCGTAGCAATAGATTTCTAATGCTTCTTAAAACGCGATAATGCATCTCATTTCCATGTTTCATGGTAAGATATAATATGATTTGCGAAGTGTTATGTATTCCTCGTATACGATTCAAATGAATGTAAATGCGACACTTCCTTGCAAGGAAATAGCGTTTGCAGATGTCTACGCATCGTAGCAATAGAGTTCTTATGATTCTTAAAACGCAATACCGCATCTCATTTCTATGTTTCATGGTAAGATATAATATGATTTGCGAAGTGTTATGCATTCCTCGTATACGATTCAAATGAATGTAAATGCGACACTTCCTTGCAAGGAAATAGCGTTTGCAGATGTCTACGCATCGTAGCAATAGGGTTCTTATGATTCTTAAAACGTAATACCGCATCTCATTTCTATGTTTCATGGTAAGATATAATATGATTTGCGAAGTGTCATGTATTCCTCGTCTACACTTCAAATGAATGTAAATGCGTCACTTCTTTGCTAGGAAATAGCGTCTGCAGATATCTAGGTATCGTAGCAATAGAGTTCAAATGCTTCTTAAAACGAGATATTGCATCTCATATCCATGTTTCATGATAAGATATAATATTCATTGCGAAGTGTTATGCATTCCTCGTATACGATTCAAATGAATGCAAATGCTACACTTCCTTGCAAGGAAATAGCGTTTGCAGATGTCTACCTATCGTAGCAATAGAGTTCTAGTGCTTCTTAAAACGCGATATTGCATGTCATATCTATGTTTCATGATAAGATATAATATTCATTGAGAAGTGTTATGCATTCCTCGTCTACGATTCAAATGAATGTAAATGCGACACTTCCTTGCCAGGAAATAGCGTTTGCAGATGTCTACGTATCGTAGCAATGGAGTTCTTATGATACTTAAAACCCGTTATCGTATCTCATTTCTATGTTTTATGGTAAGATATAATATGATTTGCGAAGTGTCATGTATTCCTCGTCTACACTTCAAATGAATGTAAATGCGACACTTCCTTGCTAGGAAATAGCGTCTGCAGATGTCTAGGTATCGTAGTAATAGTGTTGAAATGCTTCTTAAAACTAGTTATTGCATCTCATATCTATGTTTCCTGGTAAGATATAATACTCATTGCGAAGTGTTATGCATTCCTCGTATACGATTCAAATGAATGTAAATGCGACACTTCCTTGCTAGGAAATAGCGTCTGCAGATGTCTAGGTATCGTAGCAATAGAGTTCAAATGCTTCTTAAAACTAGATATTGCATTACATATCTATGTTTCATGATAAGATATAATATTCATTGCGAAGTGTTATGCATTCCTCGTATACGATTCAAATGAATGTAAATGCGACACTTCCTTGCAAAGAAATAGCGTTTGCAGATGTCTGCGTATCGTAGCAATAGATTTCTAATGCTTCTTAAAATGCGATATCGCATCCCATTTCTATGTTTCATGGTAAGATATAATATGATTTGCGAAGTGTCATGTATTCCTCGTCTACACTTCAAACGAATGTAAATGCGATACTTCCTTGCAATTAAATAGAGTTTGCAGATGTCTACGTATCGAAGCAATAGTGTTCAAATGCTTCTTAAAACGAGATATTGCATCTCATATCTATGTTTCATGATAAGATATAATATTCATTGCGAAGTGTTATGCATTCCTCGTATACGATTCAAATGAATGTAAATGCGACACTTCCTTGCAAAGAAATAGCGTTTGCAGATGTCTGCGTATCGTAGCAATAGATTTCTAATGCTTCTTAAAATGCGATATCGCATCTCATTTCTATGATTCATGGTAAGATATAATATGATTTGCGAAGTGTTATGTATTCCTCGTCTACACTTCAAATGAATGTAAATGCGACTCTTCCTTGCAAAGAAATAGCGTTTGCAGATGTCTACGTATAGTAGCAATAGTTTTCTAATGCTTCTTAAAACGCGATATCGCATCTCATTTCTATGTTTCATGGTAAGATATAATATGATTTGCGAATTGTTATTTATTCCTCGTCTACACTTCAAATGAATGTAAAGGCGACACTTCCTTGCAAGGAAATAGCGTTTGCAGATGTCTACCTGTCGTAGCAATAGAGTTCTAATGCATCTTAAAACGCGATATCGCATCTCATTTCTATGTTTCATGGTAAGATATAATATGATTTGCGAAGTGTTATGTATTTCTCGTCTACACTTCAAATGAATGTAAATGCGACACTTCCATGCAAGGAAATAGCGTTTGCAGATTCCTACGTATCGTAGCAATAGATTTCTAATGCTTCTTAAAACGCGATATCGCATCTCATTTCTATGTTTCATGGTAAGATATAATATGATTTGCGAAGTGTTATGAATTCCTCGTCTACACTTCAAATGAATGTAAATGCGACACTTCCTTGCAAAGAAATAGCGTTTGCAGATGTCTACGTATCGTAGCAATAGATTACTAATGCTACTTAAAACGCGATATCGCATCTCATTTCTATGTTTCATGGTAAGATATAATATGATTGGCGAACTCTTATGTATTCCACGTCTACACTTCAAATGAATGTAAATGCGACTCTTCTTTGCTAGGAAATAGCGTCTGCAGATGTCTAGGTATCGCAGCAATGGAGTTCGAATGCTTCTTAAAACGAGATATTGCATCTCATATCTATGTTTCATGATAAGATATAATATTCATTGCGAAGTGTTATGTATACCTCGTACACGATACAAGTGAATGTAAATGCGACACTTCCTTGCAAGGAAATAGCGTTTGCAGATGTCTACGCATCGTAGCAATAGTGTTCTTATGATTCTTAAAACGCAATACCGCATCTCATTTCTATGTTTCATGGTAAGATATAATATGATTTGCGAAGTTTTATGTATTTCTCGTCTACACTTCAAATGAATGTAAATGCGACACTTCCATGCAAGGAAATAGCGTTTGCAGATTTCTACGTATCGTAGCAATAGATTTCTAATGCTTCTTAAAACGCGATATCGCATCTCATTTCTATGTTTTATGGTAAGATATAATATGATTTGCGAAGTGTCATGTATTCCTCGTCTACACTTCAAATGAATATAAATGCGACACTTCTTTGCTAGGAAATAGCGACTGCAGATGTCTTGGTATCGTAGCAATAGAGTTCAAATGCTTCTTAAAACGAGATATTGCATCTCATATCTATGTTTCATAATAAGATATAATATTCATTGCGAAGTGTTATGCATTCCTCGTATACGATTCAAATGAATGTAAATGCGACACTTCCATGCAAGGAAATAGCGTTTGCAGATGTCAACGCATCGTAGCAATAGAGTTCTTATGATTCTTAAAACGCAATACCGCATCTCATTTCTATGTTTCATGGTAAGATATAATATGATTTGCGAAGTGTCATGTATTCCTCGTCTACACTTCAAATGAATGTAAATGCGTCACTTCTTTACTAGGAAATAGCGTCTGCAGATGTCTAGGTATCGTAGCAATAGAGTTCAAATGCTTCTTAAAACGAGATATTGCATCTCATATCTATGTTTCATGATAAGATATAATATTCATTGCGAAGTGTTATGCATTCCTCGTATACGATTCAAATGAATGTAAATGCGACACTTCCATGCAAGGAAATAGCGTTTGCAGATTTCTACGTATCGTAGTAATAGGTTTCTAATGCTTCTTAAAACGCGATATCGCATCTCATTTCTATGTTTCATGGTGAGATATAATATGATTTGCGAAGTGTTATGTATTCCTCGTCTACACTTCAAATGAATGTAAATGCGACACTTGCTTGCAAAGAAATAGCGTTTGCAGATATCTACGTATCGTAGCAATAGATTACTAATGCTACTTAAAACGCGATATCGCATCTCATTTCTATGTTTCATGGTAAGATATAATGTGATTTGCGAAGTGTTATGTATTCCTCGTCTACATTTCAAATGAATGTAAATGCGACACTTCCTTGCAAGGAAATAGCGTTTGCAGATGTCTACCTATCGTAGCAATAGGGTTCTAATGCTTCTTAGAACGCGATATCGCATCTCATTTCTTTGTTTCATGGTAAGATATAATATGATTTGCGAAGTGTCATGTATTCCTCGCCTACACTTCAAATGAAAGTAAATGCGACACTTCCTTGCAAGGAAATAGCGTTTGCAGATGTCTACGTATCGTAGCAATGGAGTTCTTATGATTCTTAAAACGCGGTATCGATCTCAATTCTATGTTTCATGGTAAGATATAATATGATTTGCGAAGTGTTGTGGATTCCTCGTCTACACTTCAAATGAATGTAAATGCGACACTTCCTTGCAAGGAAATAGCGTTTGCAGATGTCTACGTATCGTAGCAATAGAGTTCTTATGATTCTTAAAACGCGATATCGCATCACATTTCTATGGTTCATGGTAAGATATAATATGATTTGCGAAGTGTTATGTATTCCTCGTCTACACTTCAAATGAATGTAAATGCGACACTTCCTTGCTAGGAAATAGCGTCTGCAGATGTCTAGGTATCGTAGCGATAGTGTTCTAATGCTTCTTAAAACGCGATATCGCATCTCATTTCAATGCTTCATGGTAAGATATAATTTGATTTGCGAAGTGTTATGTATTCCTCGTCTGCACTTCAAATGAATGTAAATGCGACACTTCCTTGCAAGGAAATAGCGTTTGCAGATGTCTACGCATCGTAGCAATAGTGTTCTTATGATTCTTAAAACGCAATACCGCATCTCATTTCTATGTTTCATGGTAAGATATAATATGATTTGCGAAGTTTTATGTATTTCTCGTCTACACTTCAAATGAATGTAAATGCGACACTTCCATGCAAGGAAATAGCGTTTGCAGATTTCTACGTATCGTAGCAATAGATTTCTAATGCTTCTTAAAACGCGATATCGCATCTCATTTCTATGTTTTATGGTAAGATATAATATGATTTGCGAAGTGTCATGTATTCCTCGTCTACACTTCAAATGAATATAAATGCGACACTTCTTTGCTAGGAAATAGCGACTGCAGATGTCTTGGTATCGTAGCAATAGAGTTCAAATGCTTCTTAAAACGAGATATTGCATCTCATATCTATGTTTCATAATAAGATATAATATTCATTGCGAAGTGTTATGCATTCCTCGTATACGATTCAAATGAATGTAAATGCGACACTTCCATGCAAGGAAATAGCGTTTGCAGATGTCAACGCATCGTAGCAATAGAGTTCTTATGATTCTTAAAACGCAATACCGCATCTCATTTCTATGTTTCATGGTAAGATATAATATGATTTGCGAAGTGTCATGTATTCCTCGTCTACACTTCAAATGAATGTAAATGCGTCACTTCTTTACTAGGAAATAGCGTCTGCAGATGTCTAGGTATCGTAGCAATAGAGTTCAAATGCTTCTTAAAACGAGATATTGCATCTCATATCTATGTTTCATGATAAGATATAATATTCATTGCGAAGTGTTATGCATTCCTCGTATACGATTCAAATGAATGTAAATGCGACACTTCCATGCAAGGAAATAGCGTTTGCAGATTTCTACGTATCGTAGTAATAGGTTTCTAATGCTTCTTAAAACGCGATATCGCATCTCATTTCTATGTTTCATGGTGAGATATAATATGATTTGCGAAGTGTTATGTATTCCTCGTCTACACTTCAAATGAATGTAAATGCGACACTTGCTTGCAAAGAAATAGCGTTTGCAGATATCTACGTATCGTAGCAATAGATTACTAATGCTACTTAAAACGCGATATCGCATCTCATTTCTATGTTTCATGGTAAGATATAATGTGATTTGCGAAGTGTTATGTATTCCTCGTCTACATTTCAAATGAATGTAAATGCGACACTTCCTTGCAAGGAAATAGCGTTTGCAGATGTCTACCTATCGTAGCAATAGGGTTCTAATGCTTCTTAGAACGCGATATCGCATCTCATTTCTTTGTTTCATGGTAAGATATAATATGATTTGCGAAGTGTCATGTATTCCTCGCCTACACTTCAAATGAAAGTAAATGCGACACTTCCTTGCAAGGAAATAGCGTTTGCAGATGTCTACGTATCGTAGCAATGGAGTTCTTATGATTCTTAAAACGCGGTATCGATCTCAATTCTATGTTTCATGGTAAGATATAATATGATTTGCGAAGTGTTGTGGATTCCTCGTCTACACTTCAAATGAATGTAAATGCGACACTTCCTTGCAAGGAAATAGCGTTTGCAGATGTCTACGTATCGTAGCAATAGAGTTCTTATGATTCTTAAAACGCGATATCGCATCACATTTCTATGGTTCATGGTAAGATATAATATGATTTGCGAAGTGTTATGTATTCCTCGTCTACACTTCAAATGAATGTAAATGCGACACTTCCTTGCTAGGAAATAGCGTCTGCAGATGTCTAGGTATCGTAGCGATAGTGTTCTAATGCTTCTTAAAACGCGATATCGCATCTCATTTCAATGCTTCATGGTAAGATATAATTTGATTTGCGAAGTGTTATGTATTCCTCGTCTGCACTTCAAATGAATGTAAATGCGACACTTCCTTGCAAGGAAATAGCGTTTGCAGATGTCTACGCATCGTAGCAATAGTGTTCTTATGATTCTTAAAACGCAATACCGCATCTCATTTCTATGTTTCATGGTAAGATATAATATGATTTGCGAAGTTTTATGTATTTCTCGTCTACACTTCAAATGAATGTAAATGCGACACTTCCATGCAAGGAAATAGCGTTTGCAGATTTCTACGTATCGTAGCAATAGATTTCTAATGCTTCTTAAAACGCGATATCGCATCTCATTTCTATGTTTTATGGTAAGATATAATATGATTTGCGAAGTGTCATGTATTCCTCGTCTACACTTCAAATGAATATAAATGCGACACTTCTTTGCTAGGAAATAGCGACTGCAGATGTCTTGGTATCGTAGCAATAGAGTTCAAATGCTTCTTAAAACGAGATATTGCATCTCATATCTATGTTTCATAATAAGATATAATATTCATTGCGAAGTGTTATGCATTCCTCGTATACGATTCAAATGAATGTAAATGCGACACTTCCATGCAAGGAAATAGCGTTTGCAGATGTCAACGCATCGTAGCAATAGAGTTCTTATGATTCTTAAAACGCAATACCGCATCTCATTTCTATGTTTCATGGTAAGATATAATATGATTTGCGAAGTGTCATGTATTCCTCGTCTACACTTCAAATGAATGTAAATGCGTCACTTCTTTACTAGGAAATAGCGTCTGCAGATGTCTAGGTATCGTAGCAATAGAGTTCAAATGCTTCTTAAAACGAGATATTGCATCTCATATCTATGTTTCATGATAAGATATAATATTCATTGCGAAGTGTTATGCATTCCTCGTATACGATTCAAATGAATGTAAATGCGACACTTCCATGCAAGGAAATAGCGTTTGCAGATTTCTACGTATCGTAGTAATAGGTTTCTAATGCTTCTTAAAACGCGATATCGCATCTCATTTCTATGTTTCATGGTGAGATATAATATGATTTGCGAAGTGTTATGTATTCCTCGTCTACACTTCAAATGAATGTAAATGCGACACTTGCTTGCAAAGAAATAGCGTTTGCAGATATCTACGTATCGTAGCAATAGATTACTAATGCTACTTAAAACGCGATATCGCATCTCATTTCTATGTTTCATGGTAAGATATAATGTGATTTGCGAAGTGTTATGTATTCCTCGTCTACATTTCAAATGAATGTAAATGCGACACTTCCTTGCAAGGAAATAGCGTTTGCAGATGTCTACCTATCGTAGCAATAGGGTTCTAATGCTTCTTAGAACGCGATATCGCATCTCATTTCTTTGTTTCATGGTAAGATATAATATGATTTGCGAAGTGTCATGTATTCCTCGCCTACACTTCAAATGAAAGTAAATGCGACACTTCCTTGCAAGGAAATAGCGTTTGCAGATGTCTACGTATCGTAGCAATGGAGTTCTTATGATTCTTAAAACGCGGTATCGATCTCAATTCTATGTTTCATGGTAAGATATAATATGATTTGCGAAGTGTTGTGGATTCCTCGTCTACACTTCAAATGAATGTAAATGCGACACTTCCTTGCAAGGAAATAGCGTTTGCAGATGTCTACGTATCGTAGCAATAGAGTTCTTATGATTCTTAAAACGCGATATCGCATCACATTTCTATGGTTCATGGTAAGATATAATATGATTTGCGAAGTGTTATGTATTCCTCGTCTACACTTCAAATGAATGTAAATGCGACACTTCCTTGCTAGGAAATAGCGTCTGCAGATGTCTAGGTATCGTAGCGATAGTGTTCTAATGCTTCTTAAAACGCGATATCGCATCTCATTTCAATGCTTCATGGTAAGATATAATTTGATTTGCGAAGTGTTATGTATTCCTCGTCTGCACTTCAAATGAATGTAAATGCGACACTTCCTTGCAAGGAAATAGCGTTTGCAGATGTCTACGCATCGTAGCAATAGTGTTCTTATGATTCTTAAAACGCAATACCGCATCTCATTTCTATGTTTCATGGTAAGATATAATATGATTTGCGAAGTTTTATGTATTTCTCGTCTACACTTCAAATGAATGTAAATGCGACACTTCCATGCAAGGAAATAGCGTTTGCAGATTTCTACGTATCGTAGCAATAGATTTCTAATGCTTCTTAAAACGCGATATCGCATCTCATTTCTATGTTTCATGGTAAGATATAATATGATTTGCGAAGTGTCATGTATTCCTCGTCTACACTTCAAATGAATATAAATGCGACACTTCTTTGCTAGGAAATAGCGACTGCAGATGTCTTGGTATCGTAGCAATAGAGTTCAAATGCTTCTTAATACGAGATATTGCATCTCATATCTATGTTTCATAATAAGATATAATATTCATTGCGAAGTGTTATGCATTCCTCGTATACGATTCAAATGAATGTAAATGCGACACTTCCTTGCAAGGAAATAGCGTTTGCAGATGTCTACGCATCGTAGCAATAGAGTTCTTATGATTCTTAAAACGCAATACCGCATCTCATTTCTATGTTTCATGGTAAGATATAATATGATTTGCGAAGTGTCATGTATTCCTCGTCTACACTTCAAATGAATGTAAATGCGTCACTTCTTTGCTAGGAAATAGCGTCTGCAGATGTCTAGGTATCGTAGCAATAGAGTTCAAATGCTTCTTAAAACGAGATATTGCATCTCATATCTATGTTTCATGATAAGATATAATATTCATTGCGAAGTGTTATGCATTCCTCGTATACGATTCAAATGAATGTAAATGCGACACTTCCATGCAAGGAAATAGCGTTTGCAGATTTCTACGTATCGTAGTAATAGGTTTCTAATGCTTCTTAAAACGCGATATCGCATCTCATTTCTATGTTTCATGGTGAGATATAATATGATTTGCGAAGTGTTATGTATTCCTCGTCTACACTTCAAATGAATGTAAATGCGACACTTGCTTGCAAAGAAATAGCGTTTGCAGATGTCTACGTATCGTAGCAATAGATTACTAATGCTACTTAAAACGCGATATCGCATCTCATTTCTATGTTTCATGGTAAGATATAATATGATTGGCGAACTCTTATGTATTCCACGTCTACACTTCAAATGAATGTAAATGCGACTCTTCTTTGCTAGGAAATAGCGTCTGCAGATGTCTAGGTATCGCAGCAATGGAGTTCGAATGCTTCTTAAAACGAGATATTGCATCTCATATCTATGTTTCATGATAAGATATAATATTCATTGCGAAGTGTTATGTATACCTCGTACACGATACAAGTGAATGTAAATGCGACACTTCTTTGCTAGGAAATAGCGACTGCAGATGTCTTGGTATCGTAGCAATAGAGTTCAAATGCTTCTTAAAACGAGATATTGCATCTCATATCTATGTTTCATAATAAGATATAATATTCATTGCGAAGTGTTATGCATTCCTCGTATACGATTCAAATGAATGTAAATGCGACACTTCCATGCAAGGAAATAGCGTTTGCAGATGTCTACGCATCGTAGCAATAGAGTTCTTATGATTCTTAAAACGCAATACCGCATCTCATTTCTATGTTTCATGGTAAGATATAATATGATTTGCGAAGTGTCATGTATTCCTCGTCTACACTTCAAATGAATGTAAATGCGTCACTTCTTTACTAGGAAATAGCGTCTGCAGATGTCTAGGTATCGTAGCAATAGAGTTCAAATGCTTCTTAAAACGAGATATTGCATCTCATATCTATGTTTCATGATAAGATATAATATTCATTGCGAAGTGTTATGCATTCCTCGTATACGATTCAAATGAATGTAAATGCGACACTTCCATGCAAGGAAATAGCGTTTGCAGATTTCTACGTATCGTAGTAATAGGTTTCTAATGCTTCTTAAAACGCGATATCGCATCTCATTTCTATGTTTCATGGTGAGATATAATATGATTTGCGAAGTGTTATGTATTCCTCGTCTACACTTCAAATGAATGTAAATGCGACACTTGCTTGCAAAGAAATAGCGTTTGCAGATGTCTACGTATCGTAGCAATAGATTACTAATGCTACTTAAAACGCGATATCGCATCTCATTTCTATGTTTCATGGTAAGATATAATGTGATTTGCGAAGTGTTATGTATTCCTCGTCTACATTTCAAATGAATGTAAATGCGACACTTCCTTGCAAGGAAATAGCGTTTGCAGATGTCTACCTATCGTAGCAATAGGGTTCTAATGCTTCTTAGAACGCGATATCGCATCTCATTTCTTTGTTTCATGGTAAGATATAATATGATTTGCGAAGTGTCATGTATTCCTCGCCTACACTTCAAATGAAAGTAAATGCGACACTTCCTTGCAAGGAAATAGCGTTTGCAGATGTCTACGTATCGTAGCAATGGAGTTCTTATGATTCTTAAAACGCGGTATCGATCTCAATTCTATGTTTCATGGTAAGATATAATATGATTTGCGAAGTGTTGTGGATTCCTCGTCTACACTTCAAATGAATGTAAATGCGACACTTCCTTGCAAGGAAATAGCGTTTGCAGATGTCTACGTATCGTAGCAATAGAGTTCTTATGATTCTTAAAACGCGATATCGCATCTCATTTCTATGGTTCATGGTAAGATATAATATGATTTGCGAAGTGTTATGTATTCCTCGTCTACACTTCAAATGAATGTAAATGCGACACTTCCTTGCTAGGAAATAGCGTCTGCAGATGTCTAGGTATCGTAGCGATAGTGTTCTAATGCTTCTTAAAACGCGATATCGCATCTCATTTCAATGCTTCATGGTAAGATATAATTTGATTTGCGAAGTGTTATGTATTCCTCGTCTGCACTTCAAATGAATGTAAATGCGACACTTCCTTACTAGGAAATAGCGTCTGCAGATGTCTAGGTATCGTAGCAATAGAGTTCAAATGCTTCTTAAAACGAGATATTGCATCTCATATCTATGTTTCATGATAAGATATAATATTCATTGCGAAGTGTTATGCATTCCTCGTATACGATTCAAATGAATGTAAATGCGACACTTCCATGCAAGGAAATAGCGTTTGCAGATTTCTACGTATCGTAGTAATAGGTTTCTAATGCTTCTTAAAACGCGATATCGCATCTCATTTCTATGTTTCATGGTGAGATATAATATGATTTGCGAAGTGTTATGTATTCCTCGTCTACACTTCAAATGAATGTAAATGCGACACTTGCTTGCAAAGAAATAGCGTTTGCAGATGTCTACGTATCGTAGCAATAGATTACTAATGCTACTTAAAACGCGATATCGCATCTCATTTCTATGTTTCATGGTAAGATATAATATGATTGGCGAACTCTTATGTATTCCACGTCTACACTTCAAATGAATGTAAATGCGACTCTTCTTTGCTAGGAAATAGCGTCTGCAGATGTCTAGGTATCGCAGCAATGGAGTTCGAATGCTTCTTAAAACGAGATATTGCATCTCATATCTATGTTTCATGATAAGATATAATATTCATTGCGAAGTGTTATGTATACCTCGTACACGATACAAGTGAATGTAAATGCGACACTTCTTTGCTAGGAAATAGCGACTGCAGATGTCTTGGTATCGTAGCAATAGAGTTCAAATGCTTCTTAAAACGAGATATTGCATCTCATATCTATGTTTCATAATAAGATATAATATTCATTGCGAAGTGTTATGCATTCCTCGTATACGATTCAAATGAATGTAAATGCGACACTTCCATGCAAGGAAATAGCGTTTGCAGATGTCTACGCATCGTAGCAATAGAGTTCTTATGATTCTTAAAACGCAATACCGCATCTCATTTCTATGTTTCATGGTAAGATATAATATGATTTGCGAAGTGTCATGTATTCCTCGTCTACACTTCAAATGAATGTAAATGCGTCACTTCTTTACTAGGAAATAGCGTCTGCAGATGTCTAGGTATCGTAGCAATAGAGTTCAAATGCTTCTTAAAACGAGATATTGCATCTCATATCTATGTTTCATGATAAGATATAATATTCATTGCGAAGTGTTATGCATTCCTCGTATACGATTCAAATGAATGTAAATGCGACACTTCCATGCAAGGAAATAGCGTTTGCAGATTTCTACGTATCGTAGTAATAGGTTTCTAATGCTTCTTAAAACGCGATATCGCATCTCATTTCTATGTTTCATGGTGAGATATAATATGATTTGCGAAGTGTTATGTATTCCTCGTCTACACTTCAAATGAATGTAAATGCGACACTTGCTTGCAAAGAAATAGCGTTTGCAGATGTCTACGTATCGTAGCAATAGATTACTAATGCTACTTAAAACGCGATATCGCATCTCATTTCTATGTTTCATGGTAAGATATAATGTGATTTGCGAAGTGTTATGTATTCCTCGTCTACATTTCAAATGAATGTAAATGCGACACTTCCTTGCAAGGAAATAGCGTTTGCAGATGTCTACCTATCGTAGCAATAGGGTTCTAATGCTTCTTAGAACGCGATATCGCATCTCATTTCTTTGTTTCATGGTAAGATATAATATGATTTGCGAAGTGTCATGTATTCCTCGCCTACACTTCAAATGAAAGTAAATGCGACACTTCCTTGCAAGGAAATAGCGTTTGCAGATGTCTACGTATCGTAGCAATGGAGTTCTTATGATTCTTAAAACGCGGTATCGATCTCAATTCTATGTTTCATGGTAAGATATAATATGATTTGCGAAGTGTTGTGGATTCCTCGTCTACACTTCAAATGAATGTAAATGCGACACTTCCTTGCAAGGAAATAGCGTTTGCAGATGTCTACGTATCGTAGCAATAGAGTTCTTATGATTCTTAAAACGCGATATCGCATCTCATTTCTATGGTTCATGGTAAGATATAATATGATTTGCGAAGTGTTATGTATTCCTCGTCTACACTTCAAATGAATGTAAATGCGACACTTCCTTGCTAGGAAATAGCGTCTGCAGATGTCTAGGTATCGTAGCGATAGTGTTCTAATGCTTCTTAAAACGCGATATCGCATCTCATTTCAATGCTTCATGGTAAGATATAATTTGATTTGCGAAGTGTTATGTATTCCTCGTCTGCACTTCAAATGAATGTAAATGCGACACTTCCTTACTAGGAAATAGCGTCTGCAGATGTCTAGGTATCGTAGCAATAGAGTTCAAATGCTTCCTAAAACGAGATATAGCATATCATATCTATGTTTAATGATAAGATATAATATTCATTGCGAAGTGTTATGCACTCCTCGTCTACGATTCAAATGAATGTAAATGCGACACTTCCTTGCAAAGAAATAGCGTTTGCAGATGTCTACGTATCGTAGCAATAGATTACTAATGCTACTTAAAACGCGATATCGCATCTCATTTCTATGTTTCATGGTAAGATATAATATGATTTGCGAAGTGTTATGCATTCCTCGTATACGATTCAAATGAATGTAAATGCGACACTTCCTTGCAAGGAAATAGCGTTTGCAGATGTCTACGCATCGTAGCAATAGAGTTCTTATGATTCTTAAAACGCAATACCGCATCTCATTTCTTTGTTTCGTGGTAAGATATAATATGATTTGCGAAGTGTTATGTATTCCTCGTCTACACTTCAAATGAATGTAAATGCAACGCTTCCTTGCAAAGAAATAGCGTTTGCAGATGTCTACGTATCGTAGCAATAGAGTTCTTATGATTCTTAAAACGCGATATCGCATCTCATTTCTATGGTTCATGGTATGATATAATATGATTTGCGAAGTGTTATGTATTCCTCGTCTACACTTCAAATGAATGTAAATGCAACGCTTCCTTGCAAAGAAATAGCGTTTGCAGATGTCTACGTATCGTAGCAATAGAGTTCTTATGATTTTTAAAACGCGATATCGCATCTCATTTCTATGGTTCATGGTATGATATAATATGATTTGCGAAGTGTTATGTATTCCTCGTCTACACTTCAAATGAATGTAAATGCGACACTTCCTTGCTAGGAAATAGCGTCTGCAGATGTCTAGGTATCGTAGCGATAATGTTCTAATGCTTCTTAAAACGCGATATCGCATCTCATTTCAATGCTTCATGGTAAGATATAATATGATTAGCGAAGTGTTGTGGATTCCTCGCCTACACTTCAAATGAATGTAAATGCAACACTTCCTTGCAAAGAAATAGCGTTTGCAGATGTCTACGTATCGTAGCAATGGAGTTCTTATGATTCTTAAAACGCGGTATCGATCTCAATTCTATGTTTCATGGTAAGATATAATATGATTTGCGAAGTGTTGTGGATTCCTCGTCTACACTTCAAATAAATGTAAATGCAACACTTCCTTGCAAAGAAATAGCGTTTGCAGATGTCTACGTATCGTAGAAATAGGTTTCTAATGCTTCTTAAAACGCGATATCGCATCTCTTTTCTATGTTTCATGGTAAGATATAATATGATTTGCGAAGTGTCATGTATTCCTCATCTACACTTCAAATGAATGTAAATGCGACACTTCCTTGCAAGGAAATAGCGTTTGCAGATGTCTACCTATCGTAGCAATAGGTTTCTAATGCTTCTTAAAACGCGATATCGCATCTCTTTTCTATGTTTCATGGTAAGATATAATATGATTTGCGAAGTGTCATGTATTCCTCGTCTACACTTCAAATGAATGTAAATGCGACACTTCCTTGCAAGGAAATGGCGTTTGCAGATGTCTACCTATCGTAGCAATAGGGTTCTGATGCTTCTTAAAACGCGATATCGCATATCATTTCTATGTTTCATGGTAAGATATAATATGATTTGCGAAGTGTTATGTATTCCTCGTCTACACTTCAAATGAATGTAAATGCAACGCTTCCTTGCAAAGAAATAGCGTTTGCAGATGTCTACGTATCGTAGCAATAGAGTTCTTATGATTCTTAAAACGCGATATCGCATCTCATTTCTATGGTTCATGGTATGATATAATATGATTTGCGAAGTGTTATGTATTCCTCGTCTACACTTCAAATGAATGTAAATGCGACACTTCCTTGCAAGGAAATAGCGTCTGCAGATGTCTAGGTATCGTAGCGATAGTGTTCTAATGCTTCTTAAAACGCGATATCGCATCTCATTTCAATGTTTCATGGTAAGATATAATTTAATTTGCGAAGTGTTATGTATTCCTCGTCTGCACTTCAAATGAATGTAAATGCGACACTTCCTTACTAGGAAATAGCGTCTGCAGATGTCTAGGTATCGTAGCAATAGAGTTCAAATGCTTCCTAAAACGAGATATTGCATCTCATATCTATGTTTAATGATAAGATATAATATTCATTGCGAAGTGTTATGCATTCCTCGTCTACGATTCAAATGAATGTAAATGCGACACTTCCTTGCAAGGAAATAGCGTCTGCAGATGTCTAGGTATCGTAGCGATAGTGTTCTAATGCTTCTTAAAACGCGATATCGCATCTCATTTCTATGTTTCATGGTAAGATATAATATGATTCGCGAAGTGTTATGTATTCCTCGTCTACGATTCAAATGAATGTAAATGCGACACTTCCTTTCAAAGAAATAGCGTTTGCAGATATTTACCTATCGTAGCAATAGGGTTCTAATGCTTCTTAAAACGCGATATCGCATCTCATTTCTATGTTTCATGGTAAGATATAATATGATTTGCGAAGTGTTATGTATTCCTCGTCTACACTTCAAATGAATGTAAATGAAACCCTTCCTTGCAAAGAAATTGCGATTGCAGATGTCTACGTCTCGTAGCAATAGAGTTCTTATGATTCTTAAAACGCGATATCGCAACTCATTTCTATAGTTCATGGTAAGATATAATATGATTTGCGAAGTGTTATGTATTCCTCGTCTACACTTCAAATGAAGGTAAATGCGACACTTCCTTGAAAGGAAATAGCGTTTGCAGCTGTCTACGTATCGTAGCAATGGAGTTCTTATGATTCTTAAAACGCGGTATCGATCTCAATTCTATGTTTCATGGTAAGATATAATATGATTTGCGAAGTGTTATGTATTCCTCGTCTACACTTCAAATGAATGTAAATGCGACACTTCCTTGCAAGGAAATAGCGTTTCCAGATGTCTACGTATGGTAGCAACAGATTTCTAATGCTTCTTAAAACGCGATATCGCATCTCATTTCTATGTTTCATGGTAAGATATAATATGATTTGCGAAGTGTTATGTATTCCTCGTCTACACTTCAAATGAATGTAAATGCGACACTTCCTTGCAAGGAAATAGCGTTTGCAGATATCTACCTATCGTAGCAATAGGGTTCTAATGCTTCTTAAAAGGCGATATCGCATCTCATTTCTATGTTTCATGGTAAGATATAATATGATTTGCGAAGTGTTATGTATTCCTCGTCTACGCTTCAAATGAATGTAAATGCGACACTTCCTTGCAAGGAAATAGCGTATGCAGATGTCTACCTATCGTAGCAATAGGGTTCTAATGCTTCTTAAAACGCGATATCGCATCTCATTTCTATGTTTCATGGTAAGATATAATATGATTTGCGAAGTGTTATGTATTCCTCGTCTACACTTCAAATGAATGTAAATGCGACACTTCCTTGCAAGGAAATAGCGTTTGCAGATATCTACCTATCGTAGCAATAGGGTTCTAATGCTTCTTAAAAGGCGATATCGCATCTCATTTCTATGTTTCATGGTAAGATATAATATGATTTGCGAAGTGTTATGTATTCCTCGTCTACGCTTCAAATGAATGTAAATGCGACACTTCCTTGCAAGGAAATAGCGTTTGCAGATATCTACCTATCGTAGCAATAGGGATCTAATGCTTCTTAAAAGGCGATATAGCATCTCATTTCTATGTTTCATTGTAAGATATAATATGATTTGCGAAGTGTTATGTATTCCTCGTCTACGCTTCAAATGAATGTAAATGCGACACTTTCTTGCAAGGAAATAGCGTATGCAGATGTCTACCTATCGTAGCAATAGGGTTCTAATGCTACTTAAAACGCGATATCGCATCTCATTTCTATGTTTCATGGTAAGATATAATATGATTTGCGAAGTGTTATGTATTCCTCGTCTACACTTCAAATGAATGTAAATGCGACACTTCCTTGCAAAGAAATAGCGTTTGCAGATGTCTACGTATCGTAGCAATGGAGTTCTTATGATTCTTAAAACGCGGTATCGATCTCAATTCTATGTTTCATGGTAAGATATAATATGATTTGCGAAGTGTTATGTATTCCTCGTCTACACTTCAAATGAATGTCAATGCGACACTTCCTTGCAAGGAAATAGCGTATGCAGATATCTACGTATCGTAGCAATAGATTTCTAATGCTTCTTAAAACGCGATATCGCATCTCATTTATATGTTTCATGGTAGGATATAATGTAATTTGCGAAGTTTTATGTATTCCTCGTCTATGATTCAAATGAATGTAAATGCGACACTTCCTTGCAAAGAAATAGCGTTTGCAGATATCTACCTATCGTAGCAATAGGGTTCTAATGCTTGTTAAAACGCGATATCGCATCTCATTTCTATGTTTCATGGTAAGATATAATATGACTTGCGAAGTGCTATGTATTCCTCGTCTACACTTCAAATGAAAGTAAATGCCACACTTCCTTGCAAGGAAATAGCGTTTGCAGATGTCTACGTATCGTAGCAATGGAGTTCTTATGATTCTTAAAACGCGGTATCGATCTCAATTCTATGTTTCATGGTAAGATATAATATGATTTGCGAAGTGTTATGTATTCCTCGTCTACACTTGAAATGAATGTAAATGCGACACTTCCTTGCAAGGAAATAGCGGTTCCAGATGTCTACGTATCGTAGCAACAGATTTCAAATGCTTCTTAAAACGCGATATCGCATCTCATTCCTATGTTTCATGGTAAGATATAATATGATTTGCGAAGTGTTATGTATTCCTCGTCTACACTTCAAATGAATGTAAATGCGACACTTCCTTGCAAGGAAATAGCGTTTGCAGATATCTACCTATCGTAGCAATAGGGTTCTAATGCTTCTTAAAACGCGATATCGCATCTCATTTCTATAGTTCATGGTAAGATATAATATGATTTGCGAAGTGTTATGTGTTCCTCGTCTACACTTCAAATAAAAGTAAATGCGACACTTTCTAGCAAGGAAATAGCGTTTGCAGATGTCTACGTATCGTAGCAATGGAGTTCTTATGATTCTTAAAACGCGGTATCGATCTCAATTCTATGTTTCATGGTAAGATATAATATGATTTGCGAAGTGTTATGTATTCCTCGCCTACACTTCAAATGAATGTAAATGAAACGCTTCCTTGCAAAGAAATTGCGATTGCAGATGTCTACGTCTCGTAGCAATAGAGTTCTTATGATTCTTAAAACGCGATATCGCAACTCATTTCTATTGCTCATGGTAAGATATAATATGATTTGCGAAGTGCTATGTATTCCTCGTCTACACTTCAAATGAAAGTAAATGCCACACTTCCTTGCAAGGAAATAGCGTTTGCAGATGTCTACGTATCGTAGCAATGGAGTTCTTATGATTCTTAAAACGCGGTATCGATCTCAATTCTATGCTTCATGGTAAGATATAATATGATTTGCGAAGTGTTATGTATTCCTCGTCTACACTTCAAATGAATGTAAATGCGACACTTCCTTGCAAGGAAATAGCGTTTGCAAATATCTACCTATCGTAGCAATAGGGTTCTAATGCTTCTTAAAACGCGATATCGCATCTCATTTCTATGTTTCATGGTAAGATATAATATGATTTGCGAAGTGTTATGTATTCCCCGTCTACGCTTCAAATGAATGTAAATGCGACACTTCCTTGCAAGGAAATAGCGTTTCCAGATGTCTACGTATCGTAGCAACAGATTTCTAATGCTTCTTAAAACGCGATATCGCATCTCATATCTACGTTTCATGGTAAGATATAATATGATTTGCGAAGTGTTATGTATTCCTCGTCTACACTTCAAATGAATGTAAATGCGACACTTCCTTGCAAGGAAATAGGGTATGCAGATGTCTACCTATCGTAGCAATAGGGTTCTAATGCTTCTTAAAACGCGATATCGCATCTCATTTCTATGTTTCATGGTAAGATATAATATGATTTGCGAAGTGTTATGTATTCCTCGTCTACACTTCAAATGAATGTAAATGCGACACTTCCTTGCAAAGAAATAGCGTTTGCAGATGTCTACGTGTCGTAGCAATGGAGTTCTTATGATTCTTAAAACGCGGTATCGATCTCAATTCTATGTTTCATGGTAAGATATAATATGATTTGCGAAGTGTTATGTATTCCTCGTCTACACTTCAAATGAATGTAAATGCGACACTTCCTTGCAAGGGGATAGCGTTTCCAGATGTCTACGTATCGTAGCAATAGATTTCTAATGCTTCTTAAAACGCGATATCGCATCTCATTTCTATGTTTCATGGTAAGATATAATATGATTTGCGAAGTGTTATGTATTCCTCGTCTACACTTCAAATGAATGTAAATGCGACACTTCCTTACAAGGAAATAGCGTTTCCAGATGTCTACGTATCGTAGCAACAGATTTCTAATGCTTCTTAAAACGCGATATCGCATCTCATTTCTATGTTTCATGGTAAGATATAATATGATTTGCGAAGTGTTATGTATTCCTCGTCTACACTTCAAATGAATGTAAATGCGACACTTCCTTGCAAGGAAATAGCGTTTGCAGATATCTACCTATCGTAGCAATAGGGTTCTAATGCTTCTTAAAAGGCGATATCGCATCTCATTTCTATGTTTCATGGTAAGATATAATATGATTTGCGAAGTGTTATGTATTCCTCGTCTACGCTTCAAATGAATGTAAATGCGACACTTCCTTGCAAGGAAATAGCGTATGCAGATGTCTACCTATCGTAGCAATAGGGTTCTAATGCTTCTTAAAACGCGATATCGCATCTCATTTCTATGTTTCATGGTAAGATGTAATATGATTTGCAAAGTGCTATGTATTCCTCGTCTACACTTCAAATGAATGTAAATGCGACACTTCCTTGCAAGGAAATAGCGTTTTCAGATGTCTACGTATCGAAGCAATAGTGTTCAAATGCTTCTTAAAACGAGATATTGCATCTCATATTTATGTTTCATGATAAGATATAATATTCATTGCGAAGTGTTATGCATTCCTCGTCTACGATTCAAATGAAAGTAAATGCGACACTTCCTTGCATGGAAATAACGATTGCAGATGTCTACGTATCGTAGCAATAGAGTTCATATGATTCTTAAAACGCGATATCGCATTTCATTTCTATGTTTCATGGTAAGATATAACATGATTTGCGAAGTGTTATGTATTCCTCGTCTACGCTTCAAATGAATGTGAATGCGATACTTCCTCGCTATGAAATAGCGTTTGCAGATGTCTACGTATCGTAGCAATAGCTTTCTAATGCTTCTTAAAACGCTATATCGCATCTCATTTCTATGTTCCATGGTAAGATATAATATGATTTGCGAAGTGTCATGTATTCCTCGTCTACACTTCAAATGAATGTAAATGCGACACTTCCTTGCTAGGAAGTAGCAAGGAAGTAGGTATCGTAGCAATAGAGTTCTAATGCTTCTTAAAACGAGATATTGCATCTCATATCTATGTTTCATGATAAGATATAATATTCATTGCGAAGTGTTATGCATTCCTCGTCTACACTTCAAATGAATGTGAATGCGATACTTCCTCGCTAGGAAATAGCGTTTGCAGATGTCTACGTATCGTAGCAATAGCTTTCTAATGCTTCTTAAAACGCGATATCGCATCTCATATCTATGTTTCATGGTAAGATATAATATGATTTGCGAAGTGTTATGTATTCCTCGTCCACACTTCAAATGAATGTGAATGCGACACGTCCTCGCTAGGAAATAGCGTTTGCAGATGTCTACGTATCGTAGCAATAGATTTCTAATGCTTCTTAAAACGCGATATCGCATCTCATTTCTATGTTTCATGGTAAGATATAATATGATTTGCGAAGTGTCATATATTCCTCGTCTACACTTCAAATGAATGTAAATGCGACACTTCCTTCCAAAGAAATAGCGTTTGCAGATGTCTACGTATCGTAGCAATAGATGTCTAACGCTTCTTAAAACGCGATATCGCATCTCATTTCTATGTTTCATGGTAAGATATAATATGATTTGCGAAGTGTCATATATTCCTCGTCTACACTTCAAATGAAAGTAAATGCGACACTTCCTTGCTAGGAAATAGCGTCTGCAGATGTCTACGTATCGTAGCAATAGAGTTGTAATGCTTCTTAAAACGCGATATGGCATCTCATTTCTATGTTTCATGGTAAGATGTAATATGATTTGCGAAGTGTTATGTATTCCTCGTCTACACTTCAAATGAATGTAAGTGCGACACTTCCTTGCAAGGAAATAACGTTTGCAGATGTCCACGTATCGAAGCATAGAGTTCAAATGCTTCTTAAAACGAGATATTGCATCTCTTATCTATGTTTCATGATAAGATATAATATTCATTGCGAAGTGTTATGCATTCCTCGTCTACACTTCAAATGAATGTAAATGCGACACTTCCTTGCAAAGAAATAGCGTTTGCAGATGTCTACGTATCGTAGCAATAGGTTTCTAATGCCTCTTAAAACGCGATATCGCATCTGATTTCTATGTTTCATGGTAAGATATAATATGATTTGCGAAGTTTCATGTATTCCTCGTCTACACTTCAAATTAATGTAAATGCGACACTTCCTTGCAAGGAAATGACGTTTGGACATGTCCCCGTATCGAAGCAATAGAGATCTAATGCTTCTTAAATAGGGATATCGCATTTCATTTCTATGTTTCATGATAAGATATAATATTCATTGTGCAGTGTCATGTATACCTCGCATTCACTTCAAAAGAATGTAAATGCGACTCTTCCTTGCTAGGAAATAGCTTTTGCAGATGTCTACGTATCGTAGCAATAGAGTTCTAGTGCTTCTTAGAACGCAATATCGCTACTTATTTCTATGTTTCATGATAAGGTGAAATATTCATAGTGGAGTGCTATGTATACCTCGTATTCACTTCAAATGAATGTAAATGCGACGCTTCCTTGCTAGGAAACAGCGTTTGCAGATGTCTCCGTATTGAAGCAATAGAGTTCTAATGCTTCTTAAATAGGGATATCGCATCTCATTTCTATGTTTCATGATAATATGTAATATTCATTGCGAAGTGCCACGTATACCTCGTATTCACTTCAAAAGAATGTAAATGCGACACTTCCTTGCTATTAAATAGCGTTTGCAGATGTCTGCGTATCGTAGCAAAAGTTTTCTAATGCTTCTTAAATCGCGTTATCGCATCTCATTCCTATGTTTCGTGATAAGATGTAATATTCATTGCGAAGTGTCACGTATACCGCGTATTCACTTCAAAAGAATGTAAATGCGACACTTCCTTGGTAGGAAATAGCGTTTGCACATGTCTACGTATCGTAGCAATAGAGTTCTAGTGCTTCTTAGAACGCGATATCGCTACTTATTTCTATGTTTCATGATAAGGTGAAATATTCATTGTGGTGTGTTATGTATACCTCGTATTCACTTCAAGAGAATGTAAATGCGACACTTCCTTGCTATTAAATAGCGTTTGCAGATATCTGCGTATCGTAGCAAAAGTTTTCAAATGCTTCTTAAATCGCGTTATCGCATCTCATTCCTATGTTTCATGGTAAGATATAATATGATTTGCGAAGTGTTATGTATTCCTCGTCTACACTTCAAATGAATGTAAATGCGACACTTCCTTGCAAGGAAATAGCGTTTGCAGATGTCCACGTATCGTAGCAATAGACATCTAATGCTTCTTAAAACGCGATATCGCATCTCATTTCTATGTTTCATGGTAAGATATAATATGATTTGCGAAGTGTCATGTATTCCTCGTCTACCCTTCAAATGAATGTGAATGCGATACTTCCTCGCTAGGAAATAGCGTTTGCAGATGTCTACGTATCGTAGCAATAGCTTTCTAATGCTTCTTAAAACGCGATATCGCATCTCATTTCTATGTTTCATGGTAAGATGTAATATGATTTGCAAAGTGCTATGTATTCCTCGTCTACACTTCAAATGAATGTAAATGCGACACTTCCTTGCAAGGAAATAGCGTTTTCAGATGTCTACGTATCGAAGCAATAGTGTTCAAATGCTTCTTAAAACGAGATATTGCATCTCATATTTATGTTTCATGATAAGATATAATATTCATTGCGAAGTGTTATGCATTCCTCGTCTACGATTCAAATGAAAGTAAATGCGACACTTCCTTGCATGGAAATAACGATTGCAGATGTCTACGTATCGTAGCAATAGAGTTCATATGATTCTTAAAACGCGATATCGCATTTCATTTCTATGTTTTATGGTAAGATATAACATGATTTGCGAAGTGTTATGTATTCCTCGTCTACGCTTCAAATGAATGTGAATGCGATACTTCCTCGCTATGAAATAGCGTTTGCAGATGTCTACGTATCGTAGCAATAGCTTTCTAATGCTTCTTAAAACGCTATATCGCATCTCATTTCTATGTTCCATGGTAAGATATAATATGATTTGCGAAGTGTCATGTATTCCTCGTCTACACTTCAAATGAATGTAAATGCGACACTTCCTTGCTAGGAAGTAGCAAGGAAGTAGGTATCGTAGCAATAGAGTTCTAATGCTTCTTAAAACGAGATATTGCATCTCATATCTATGCTTCATGATAAGATATAATATTCATTGCGAAGTGTTATGCATTCCTCGTCTACACTTCAAATGAATGTGAATGCGATACTTCCTCGCTAGGAAATAGCGTTTGCAGATGTCTACGTATCGTAGCAATAGCTTTCTAATGCTTCTTAAAACGCGATATCGCATCTCATATCTATGTTTCATGGTAAGATATAATATGATTTGCGAAGTGTTATGTATTCCTCGTCCACACTTCAAATGAATGTGAATGCGACACGTCCTCGCTAGGAAATAGCGTTTGCAGATGTCTACGTATCGTAGCAATAGATTTCTAATGCTTCTTAAAACGCGATATCGCATCTCATTTCTATGTTTCATGGTAAGATATAATATGATTTGCGAAGTGTCATATATTCCTCGTCTACACTTCAAATGAATGTAAATGCGACACTTCCTTCCAAAGAAATAGCGTTTGCAGATGTCTACGTATCGTAGCAATAGATGTCTAACGCTTCTTAAAACGCGATATCGCATCTCATTTCTATGTTTCATGGTAAGATATAATATGATTTGCGAAGTGTCATATATTCCTCGTCTACACTTCAAATGAAAGTAAATGCGACACTTCCTTGCTAGGAAATAGCGTCTGCAGATGTCTACGTATCGTAGCAATAGAGTTGTAATGCTTCTTAAAACGCGATATGGCATCTCATTTCTATGTTTCATGGTAAGATGTAATATGATTTGCGAAGTGTTATGTATTCCTCGTCTACACTTCAAATGAATGTAAGTGCGACACTTCCTTGCAAGGAAATAACGTTTGCAGATGTCCACGTATCGAAGCATAGAGTTCAAATGCTTCTTAAAACGAGATATTGCATCTCTTATCTATGTTTCATGATAAGATATAATATTCATTGCGAAGTGTTATGCATTCCTCGTCTACACTTCAAATGAATGTAAATGCGACACTTCCTTGCAAAGAAATAGCGTTTGCAGATGTCTACGTATCGTAGCAATAGGTTTCTAATGCCTCTTAAAACGCGATATCGCATCTGATTTCTATGTTTCATGGTAAGATATAATATGATTTGCGAAGTTTCATGTATTCCTCGTCTACACTTCAAATTAATGTAAATGCGACACTTCCTTGCAAGGAAATAACGTTTGGACATGTCCCCGTATCGAAGCAATAGAGATCTAATGCTTCTTAAATAGGGATATCGCATTTCATTTCTATGTTTCATGATAAGATATAATATTCATTGTGCAGTGTCATGTATACCTCGCATTCACTTCAAAAGAATGTAAATGCGACTCTTCCTTGCTAGGAAATAGCTTTTGCAGATGTCTACGTATCGTAGCAATAGAGTTCTAGTGCTTCTTAGAACGCAATATCGCTACTTATTTCTATGTTTCATGATAAGGTGAAATATTCATTGTGGAGTGTTATGTATACCTCGTATTCACTTCAAAAGAATGTAAATGCGGCTCTTCCTTGCTAGGATATAGCTTTTGTAGATGTCTACGTATCGTAGCAATAGAGTTCTAATGCATTTCAAATCGCGATATCGCATCTCATTTCTATGTTTCATGATAATATGTAATATTCATTGCGAAGTGCCACGTATACCTCGTATTCACTTCAAAAGAATGTAAATGCGACACTTCCTTGGTAGGAAATAGCGTTTGCAGATGTCTACGTATCGTAGCAACAGAGTTCTAATGCTTCTTAATACGCGATATCGCTACTTATTTCTATGTTTCATGATAAGGTGTAATATTCATTGTGGAGTGTTATGTATACCTCGTATTCACTTCAAAAGAATGTAAATGCGACACTTCCTTGCTATTAAATAGCGTTTGCAGATGTCTGCGTATCGTAGCAAAAGTTTTCTAATGCTTCTTAAATCGCGTTATCGCATCTCATTCCTATGTTTCGTGATAAGATGTAATATTCATTGCGAAGTGTCACGTATACCGCGTATTCACTTCAAAAGAATGTAAATGCGACACTTCCTTGGTAGGAAATAGCGTTTGCAGATGTCTACGTATCGTAGCAATAGAGTTCTAGTGCTTCTTAGAACGCGATATCGCTACTTATTTCTATGTTTCATGATAAGGTGAAATATTCATTGTGGTGTGTTATGTATACCTCGTATTCACTTCAAAAGAATGTAAATGCGACACTTCCTTGCTATTAAATAGCGTTTGCAGATATCTGCGTATCGTAGCAAAAGTTTTCTAATGCTTCTTAAATCGCGTTATCGCATCTCATTCCTATGTTTCGTGATAAGATGTAATATTCATTGCGAAGTGTCACGTATACCGCGTATACACTTCAAAAGAATGTAAATGCGACACTTCGTTGCTAGGAAATAGTGTTTCCAAATGACCACGTATCGTAAGAATAGAGTTCTAATACTTATTAAATCGAGATGTCGCATTACATTTCTATGTTTCATGATAAGATATAATATCCATTGCGAAGTGTCATTTTCACCTCGTATTCACTTCAAAGGAATGTAAATGCGACATTTCCTTGCTAGGACATAGCGTTTGCAGTTGTCTACGTATCGTAGCAATAGAGTACTAAGGCTGCTTAAATCGCCATATCGCATCTCATTTCTATGTTTCGTGTTAAGATATAATGTTCATTGCGAAGTGTCATGTATACCTCGTATTCACTTCAAAAGAATGTAAATGCGACACTTCCTTCCTAGGAAATAGCGTTTCCAGATGACCACGTATCGTAAGAATAGAGTTCTAATACTTCTTAAAACGAGATGTCGCATCTCATTTCTATGTTTCATGATAAGATATAATATCCATGGCGAAGTGTCTTGCGTACCTCGTATTCACTTCAATGGAATGTAAATGCGACACTTCCATGCTAGGAAATAGCGTTTGCAGATGTCTACGTATCGTAGCAATAGATAGGTAATGCTTCTTAAAACGCGATACCGCATCTCATTTCTGTTTCATGGTAAGATATAATATGATTTGCGAAGTGTCATGTATTCCTCGTCTACACTTCAAATGAATGTAAATGCGACACTTCCTTGCAAGGAAATAGCGTTTGCAGATGTCTACTTATCGAAGCAATAGAGTTCAAATGCTTCTTAAAACGAGATATTGCATCTCATATCTGTGTTTCATGATAAGATATAATATTCATTGCGAAGTGTCATGTTTTCCTCGTCTACCCTTCAAATGAATGTTAATGCGATTCTTCCTCGCTAGGAAATAGCGTTTGCAGATGTCTACGTATCGTAGCAATAGCTTTCTAATGCTTCTTAAAACGCGATATCGCATCTCATTCCTATGTTTCGTGGTAAGATATAATATGATTTGCGAAGTGTTATGTATTCCTCGACTACACTTCAAATGAATGTAAATGCGACACTTCCTAGCAAGGAAATAGCGTTTGCAGATGTCTACGTATCATAGCAATAGATTTCTAATGCTTCTTAAAACGCGATATCGCATCTCATTTCTATGTTTCATGGTAAGATATAATATGATTTGCGAAGTGTCATGTATTCCTCGTCTACCCTTCAAATGAATGTGAATGCGATACTTCCTCGCTAGGAAATAGCGTTTGCAGATGTCTACGTATCGTAGCAATAGCTTTCTAATGCTTCTTAAAACGCGATATCGCATCTCATTTCTATGTTTCATGGTAAGATGTAATATGATTTGCAAAGTGCTATGTATTCCTCGTCTACACTTCAAATGAATGTAAATGCGACACTTCCTTGCAAGGAAATAGCGTTTTCAGATGTCTACGTATCGAAGCAATAGAGTTCAAATGCTTCTTAAAACGAGATATTGCATCTCATATTTATGTTTCATGATAAGATATAATATTCATTGCGAAGTGTTATGCATTCCTCGTCTACGATTCAAATGAAAGTAAATGCGACACTTCCTTGCATGGAAATAACGATTGCAGATGTCTACGTATCGTAGCAATAGAGTTCATATGATTCTTAAAACGCGATATCGCATTTCATTTCTATGTTTCATGGTAAGATATAGCATGATTTGCGAAGTGTTATGTATTCCTCGTCTACGCTTCAAATGAATGTGAATGCGATACTTCCTCGCTAGGAAATAGCGTTTGCAGATGTCTACGTATCGTAGCAATAGCTTTCTAATGCTTCTTAAAACGCTATATCGCATCTCATTTCTATGTTCCATGGTAAGATATAATATGATTTGCGAAGTGTCATGTATTCCTCGTCTACACTTCAAATGAATGTAAATGCGACACTTCCTAGCTAGGAAGTAGCAAGGAAGTAGGTATCGTAGCAATAGAATTCTAATGCTTCTTAAAACGAGATATTGCATCTCATATCTATGTTTCATGATAAGATATAATATTCATTGCGAAGTGTTATGCATTCCTCGTCTACACTTCAAATGAATGTGAATGCGATACTTCCTCGCTAGGAAATAGCGTTTGCAGATGTCTACGTATCGTAGCAATAGCTTTCTAATGCTTCTTAAAACGCGATATCGCATCTCATATCTATGTTTCATGGTAAGATATAATATGATTTGCGAAGTGTTATGTATTCCTCGTCCACACTTCAAATGAATGTGAATGCGACACTTCCTCGCTAGGAAATAGCGTTTGCAGATGTCTACGTATCGTAGCAATAGCTTTCTAATGCTTCTTAAAACGCGATATCGCATCTCATTTCTATGTTTCATGGTAAGATGTAATATGATTTGCAAAGTGCTATGTATTCCTCGTCTACACTTCAAATGAATGTAAATGCGACACTTCCTTGCAAGGAAATAGCGTTTTCAGATGTCTACATATCGAAGCAATAGAGTTCAAATGCTTCTTAAAACGAGATATTGCATCTCATATTTATGTTTCATGATAAGATATAATATTCATTGCGAAGTGTTATGCATTCCTCGTCTACGATTCAAATGAAAGTAAATGCGACACTTCCTTGCATGGAGATAACGATTGCAGATGTCTACGTATCGTAGCAATAGAGTTCATATGATTCTTAAAACGCGATATCGCATTTCATTTCTATGTTTCATGGTAAGATATAACATGATTTGCGAAGTGTTATGTATTCCTCGTCTACGCTTCAAATGAATGTGAATGCGATACTTCCTCGCTAGGAAATAGCGTTTGCAGATGTCTACGTATCGTAGCAATAGCTTTCTAATGCTTCTTAAAACGCTATATCGCATCTCATTTCTATGTTCCATGGTAAGATATAATATGATTTGCGAAGTGTCATGTATTCCTCGTCTACACTTCAAATGAATGTAAATGCGACACTTCCTAGCTAGGAAGTAGCAAGGAAGTAGGTATCGTAGCAATAGAGTTCTAATGCTTCTTAAAACGAGATATTGCATCTCATATCTATGTTTCATGATAAGATATAATATTCATTGCGAAGTGTTATGCATTCCTCGTCTACACTTCAAATGAATGTGAATGCGATACTTCCTCGCTAGGAAATAGCGTTTGCAGATGTCTACGTATCGTAGCAATAGCTTTCTAATGCTTCTTAAAACGCGATATCGCATCTCATATCTATGTTTCATGGTAAGATATAATATGATTTGCGAAGTGTTATGTATTCCTCGTCCACACTTCAAATGAATGTGAATGCGACACTTCCTCGCTAGGAAATAGCGTTTGCAGATGTCTACGTATCGTAGCAATAGATTTCTAATGCTTCTTAAAACGCGATATCGCATCTCATTTCTATGTTTCATGGTAAGATATAATATGATTTGCGAAGTGTCATATATTCCTCGTCTACACTTCAAATGAATGTAAATGCGACACTTCCTTCCAAAGAAATAGCGTTTGCAGATGTCTACGTATCGTAGCAATAGGTGTCTAACGCTTCTTAAAACGCGATATCGCATCTCATTTCTATGTTTCATGGTAAGATATAATATGATTTGCGAAGTGTCATATATTCCTCGTCTACACTTCAAATGAATGTAAATGCGACACTTCCTTGCAAGGAAATAGCGTTTGCAGATGTCTACTTATCGTAGGGATGGAGTTCTAATGCTTCTTAAAACGTGATATCGCATCTCATATCTATGTTTCAAGATAAGATATAATATTCATTGCGAAGTGTTATGCATTCCTCGTCTACAATTCAAATGAATGTAAATGCGACACTTCCTTCCAAAGAAATAGCGTTTGCAGATGTCTACGTATAGTAGCAATAGATGTCTAATGCTTCTTAAAACGCGATATCGCATCTCATTTCTATGTTTTATGGTAAGATATAATATGACTTGCGAAGTGTCATATACTCCTCGTCTACACTTCAAATGAAAGTAAATGCGACACTTCCTTGCTAGGAAATAGCGTCTGCAGATGTCTACGTATCGTAGCAATAGAGTTGTAATGCTTCTTAAAACGCGATATCGCATCTCATTTCTATGTTTCATGGTAAGATGTAATATGATTTGCGAAGTGTTATGTATTCCTCGTCTACACTTCAAATGAATGTAAATGCGACACTTCCTTGCAAGGAAATAACGTTTGCAGATGTCTACGTATCGAAGCATAGTGTTCAAATGCTTCTTAAAACGAGATATTGCATCTCATATCTATGTTTCATGATAAGATATAATATTCATTGCGAAGTGTTATGCATTCCTCGTCTACACTTCAAATGAATGTAAATGCGACACTTCCTTGCAAAGAAATAGCGTTTGCAGATGTCTACGTATCGTAGCAATAGGTTTCTAATGCCTCTTAAAACGCGATATCGCATCTGATTTCTATGTTTCATGGTAAGATATAATATGATTTGCGAAGTTTCATGTATTCCTCGTCTACACTTCAAATTAATGTAAATGCGACACTTCCTTGCAAGGAAATAGCGTTTGCAGATGTCTACGTATCGTAGCAATAGCTTTCTAATGCTTCTTAAAACGCGATATCACATCTAATTTCTATGTATCATGGTAAGATATAATATGATTTGCGAAGTGCTACGTATTCCTCGTCTACACTTCATATGAATGTGAATGCGACGCTTCCTCGCTAGGAAATAGCGATTGCAGATGTCTACGTATCGTAGCAATAGAGTTCATATGATTCTTAAAACGCGATATCGCATCTCATTTCTATGTTTCATGGTAAGATATAACATGATTTGCGAAGTGTCATGTATTCCACGTCTACACTTCAAATGAATGTGAATGCGATACTTCCTCGCTAGGAAATAGCGTTTGCAGATGTCTACGTATCGTAGCAATTGCTTTCTAATGCTTCTTAAAACGCGATATCGCATCTCATTTCTATGTTTCATGGTAAGATATAATATTATTTGCGAAGTGTCATGTATTCCTCGTCTACACTTCAAATGAATGTGAATGCGATACTTCCTCGCTAGGAAATAGCGTTTGCAGATGTCTACGTATCGTAGCAATAACTTTCTAATTCTTCTTAAAACGCGATATCGCATCTCATTTCTATGTTCCATGGTGAGATATAATATGATTTGCGAAGTGTCATGTATTCCTCGTCTACACTTCAAATGAATGTAAATGCGACACTTCCTTGCTAGGAAGTAGCGTCTGCAGATGTCTAGGTATCGTAGCAATAGTGTTCTAATGCTTCTTAAAACGCGATATTGCACCTCATATCTGTGTTTCATGATAAGATATAATATTCATTGCGAAGTGCTATGCATTCCTCGTCTACGATTCAAATGAAAGTAAATGCGACACTTCCTTGCAAGGAAATAACGATTGCAGATGTCTACGTATCGTAGCAATAACTTTCTAATGCTTCTTAAAACGCGATATCGCATCTCATTTCTATGTTTCATGGTAAGATATAATATGATTTGCGAAGTGTCATGTATTCCTCGTCTACACTTCAAATGAATGTAAATGCGACACTTCCTTCCAAAGAAATAGCGTTTGCAGATGTCTACGTATAGTAGCAATAGATGTCTAATGCTTCTTAAAACGCGATATCGCATCTCATTTCTATGTTTCATGGTAAGATATAATATGACTTGCGAAGTGTCATATATTCCTCGTCTACACTTCAAATGAAAGTAAATGCGACACTTCCTTGCTAGGAAATAGCGTCTGCAGATGTCTACCTATCGTAGCAATAGTGTTCTAATGCTTCTTAAAGCGCGATATCGCATCTCATTTCTATGTTTCATGGTAAGATATAATATGATTAGCGAAGTGTTATGTATTCCTCGTCTACACTTCAAATGAATGAAAATGCGACACTTCCTTGCCAGGAAATAGCGTTTGCAGATGTCTACGTATCGTAGCAATTGCTTTCTAATGCTTCTTAAAACGCGATATCGCATCTAATTTCTATGTTTCATGGTAAGATATAATATTATTTGCGAAGTGTCATGTATTCCTCGTCTACACTTCAAATGAATGTGAATGCGATACTTCCTCGCTAGGAAATAGCGTTTGCAGATGTCTACGTATCGTAGCAATAACTTTCTAATTCTTCTTAAAACGCGATATCGCATCTCATTTCTATGTTCCATGGTGAGATATAATATGATTTGCGAAGTGTCATGTATTCCTCGTCTACACTTCAAATGAATGTAAATGCGACACTTCCTTGCTAGGAAGTAGCGTCTGCAGATGTCTAGGTATCGTAGCAATAGTGTTCTAATGCTCCTTAAAACGCGATATTGCACCTCATATCTGTGTTTCATGATAAGATATAATATTCATTGCGAAGTGCTATGCATTCCTCGTCTACGATTCAAATGAAAGTAAATGCGACACTTCCTTGCAAGGAAATAACGATTGCAGATGTCTACGTATCGTAGCAATAGCTTTCTAATGCTTCTTAAAACGCGATATCGCATCTCATTTCTATGTTTCATGGTAAGATATAATATGATTTGCGAAGTGTTATGTATTCCTCGTCTACACTTCAAATGAATGTAAATGCGACACTTCCTTCCAAAGAAATAGCGTTTGCAGATGTCTACGTATAGTAGCAATAGATGTCTAATGCTTCTTAAAACGCGATATCGCATCTCATTTCTATGTTTCATGGTAAGATATAATATGACTTGCGAAGTGTCATATATTCCTCGTCTACACTTCAAATGAAAGTAAATGCGACACTTCCTTGCTAGGAAATAGCGTCTGCAGATGTCTACCTATCGTAGCAATAGTGTTCTAATGCTTCTTAAAGCGCGATATCGCATCTCATTTCTATGTTTCATGGTAAGATATAATATGATTAGCGAAGTGTTATGTATTCCTCGTCTACACTTCAAATGAATGAAAATGCGACACTTCCTCGCTAGGAAATAGCGTTTGCAGATGTCTACGTATCGTAGCAATAGGTTTCTAATGCTTCTTAA
Source organism: Xylocopa sonorina (assembly GCF_050948175.1). Classification (NCBI taxonomy): domain Eukaryota; kingdom Metazoa; phylum Arthropoda; class Insecta; order Hymenoptera; family Apidae; genus Xylocopa; species Xylocopa sonorina. Next base: position 866,756 of record NW_027490210.1, on the reverse strand, counting down.
AACGCGATATCGCATCTCATTTCTATGTTTCATGGTAAGATATAATATGATTTGCGAAGTTTCATGTATTCCTCGTCTACACTTCAAATGAATGTAAATGCGACACTTCCTTGCAAGGAAATAGCGTTTGCAGATGTCTACGTATCGCAGTAATAGCTTTCTAATGCTTCTTAAAACGCGATATCGCATCTAATTTCTATGTTTCATGATAAGATATAATATGATTTGCGAAGTGCTACGTATTCCTCGTCTACACTTCAAATGAATGTGAATGCGACACTTCCTGGCTAGGAAATAGCGATTGCAGATGTCTACGTATCGTAGCAATAGAGTTCATATGATTCTTAAAACGCGATATCGCATCTCATTTCTATGTCTCATGGTAAGATATAACATGATTTGCGAAGTGTCATGTATTCCTCGTCTACACTTCAAATGAATGTGGATGCGACACTTCCTTGCTAGGAAATAGCGTCTGCAGATGTCTAGGTATCGTAGCAATAGAGTTGTAATGCTTCTTAAAACGCGATATCGCATCTCATTTCTATGTTTCATGGTAAGATGTAATATGATTTGCGAAGTGTTATGTATTCCTCGTCTACACTTCAAATGAATGTAAATGCGACACTTCCTTGCAAGGAAATAGCGTTTGCAGATGTCTACGTATCGAAGCATAGAGTTCAAATGCTTCTTAAAACGAGATATTGTATCTCATATCTATGTTTCATGATAAGATATAATATTGATTGCGAAGTGTTATGCATTCCTCGTCTACACTTCAAATGAATGTGAATGCGACACTTCCTTGCAAAGAAATAGCGTTTGCAGGTGTCTACGTATCGTTGCAATAGGTTTCTAATGCTTCTTAAAACGCGATATCGCATCTCATTTCTATGTTTCATGGTAAGATATAATATGATTTGCGAAGTGCTACGTATTCCTCGTCTACACTTCAAATGAATGTGAATGCGACACTTCCTCGCTAGGAAATAGCGATTGCAGACGTCTACGTATCGTAGCAATAGAGTTCATATGATTCTTAAAACGCGATATCGCATTTCATTTCTATGTTTCATGGTAAGATATAACATGATTTGCGAAGTGTTATGTATTCCTCGTCTACGCTTCAAATGAATGTGAATGCGATACTTCCTCGCTAGGAAATAGCGTTTGCAGATGTCTACGTATCGTAGCAATAGCTTTCTAATGCTTCTTAAAACGCTATATCGCATCTCATTTCTATGTTTCATGGTAAGATATAATATTATTTGCGAAGTGTCATGTATTCCTCGTCTACACTTCAAATGAATGTGAATGCGATACTTCCTCGCTAGGAAATAGCGTTTGCAGATGTCTACGTATCGTAGCAATAGCTTTCTAATGATTCTTAAAACGCGATATCGCATCTCATTTCTATGTTTCATGGTAAGATATAATATGATTTGCGAAGTGTTATGTATTCCTCGTCTACACTTCAAATGAATGTGAATGCGATACTTAATCGCTAGGAAATAGCGTTTGCAGATGTCTACGTATCGTAGCATTAGCTTTCTAATGCTTCTTAAAACGCGATATCGCATCTCATATCTATATTTCATGGTAAGATATAATATGATTTGCGAAGTGTTATGTATTCCTCGTCCACACTTCAAATGAATGTGACTGCGATACTTCCTCGCTAGGAAAGAGCGTTTGCAGATGTCTACGTATCGTAGCAATAGGTTTCTAATGCTACTTAAAACGCGATATCGCATCTCATTTCTATGTTTCATGGTAAGATATAATATGATTTGCGAAGTTTCATGTATTCCTCGTCTACACTTCAAATGAATGTAAATGCGACACTTTCTTGCAAGGAAATAGCGTTTGCAGATGTCTACGTATCGTAGCAATAGCTTTCTAATGCTTCTTAAAACGCGATATCGCATCTCATTTCTATGTTTCATGGTAAGATATAATATGATTTGCGAAGTGCTACGTATTCCTCGTCTACACTTCAAATGAATGTGAATGCGACACTTCCTCGCTAGGAAATAGCGATTGCAGATGTCTAGGTATCGTAGCAATAGAGTTCATATGATTCTTAAAACGCGATATCGCATCTCATTTCTATGTTTCATGGTAAGATATAACATGATTTGCGAAGTGTCATGTACTCCTCGTCTACACTTCAAATGAATGTGAATGCGATACTTCCTCGCTAGGAAATAGCGTTTGCAGATGTCTACGTATCGTAGCAATAGCTTTCTAATGCTTCTTAAAACGCGATATCGCATCTCATTTCTATGTTTCATGGTAAGATATAATATGATTTGCGAAGTGTTATGTATTCCTCGTCTACACTTCAAATGTTTGTAAATGCGACATTTCCTTGCCAGGAAATAGCGTTTGCAAATGTCTACCTATCGTAGCAATGGTGTTCTAATGCTTCTTAAAACGCGATATCGCATCTCATTTCTATGTTTTATGGTAAGATATGATATGATTTGCGAAGTGTTATGTATTCCTCGTCTACACTTCAAATGAATGTGAATGCGATACTTCCTCGCTAGGAAATAGCGTTTGCAGATGTCTACGTATCGTAGTATTAGCTTTCTAATGCTTCTTAAAACGCGATATCGCATCTCATATCTATGTTTCATGGTAAGATATAATATGATTTGCGAAGTGTTATGTATTCCTCGTCCACACTTCAAATGAATGTGAATGCGACACTTCCTTGCCAGGACATAGCGTTTGCAGATGTCTACGTATCGTAGCAATAGAGTTCATATGATTCTTAAAACGCGATATCGCATCTCATTTCTATGTTTCATGGTAAGATATAACATCATTTGCGAAATGTTATGTATTCCTCGTCTACAATTCAAATGAATGTAAATGCGACTCCTTCCTCGCTAGGAAATAGCGTTTGCAGATGTCTACGTATCGTAGCAATAGCTTTCTAATGCTTCTTAAAACGCGATATCGCATCTCATTTCTATGTTTCATGGTAAGATATAATATGATTTGCGAAGTGTTATGTATTCCTCGTCTACACTTCAAATGAATGTAAATGCGATACTTCCTAGCTAGGAAATAGCGTTTGCAGATGTCTACGTGTCGTAGCAATAGCTTTCTAATGCTTCTTAAAACGCGATATCGCATCTCATTCCTATGTTCCATGGTAAGATATAATAGGATTTGCGAAGTGTCATGTATTCCTCGTCTACACTTCAAATGAATGTAAATGCGACACTTCCTTGCTAGGAAGTAGCGTCTGCAGATGTCTAGGTATCGTAGCAATAGAGTTCATATGATCCTTAAAATGCGATATCGTATCTCATTTCTATGTTTCATGGTAAGATATAACATGATTTGCGAAGTGTTATGTATTCCTCGTCTACAATTCAAATGAATGTAAATGCGACTCCTTCCTCGCTAGGAAATAGCGTTTGCAGATGTCTACGTATCGTAGCAATAGCTTTCTAATGCTTCTTAAAACGCGATATCGCATCTCATTTCTATGTTTCATGGTAAGATATAATATTATTTGCGAAGTGTCATGTATTCCTCGTCTACACTTCAAATGAATGTGAATGCGATACTTCCTCGCTAGGAAATAGCGTTTGCAGATGTCTACGTATCGTAGCAATAACTTTCTAATTCTTCTTAAAACGCGATATCGCATCTCATTTCTATGTTCCATGGTGAGATATAATATGATTTGCGAAGTGTCATGTATTCCTCGTCTACACTTCAAATGAATGTAAATGCGACACTTCCTTGCTAGGAAGTAGCGTCTGCAGATGTCTAGGTATCGTAGCAATAGTGTTCTAATGCTCCTTAAAACGCGATATTGCACCTCATATCGGTGTTTCATGATAAGATATAATATTCATTGCGAAGTGCTATGCATTCCTCGTCTACGATTCAAATGAAAGTAAATGCGACACTTCCTTGCAAGGAAATAACGATTGCAGATGTCTACGTATCGTAGCAATAGCTTTCTAATGCTTCTTAAAACGCGATATCGCATCTCATTTCTATGTTTCATGGTAAGATATAATATGATTTGCGAAGTGTTATGTATTCCTCGTCTACACTTCAAATGAATGTAAATGCGACACTTCCTTCCAAAGAAATAGCGTTTGCAGATGTCTACGTATAGTAGCAATAGATGTCTAATGCTTCTTAAAACGCGATATCGCATCTCATTTCTATGTTTCATGGTAAGATATAATATGACTTGCGAAGTGTCATATATTCCTCGTCTACACTTCAAATGAAAGTAAATGCGACACTTCCTTGCTAGGAAATAGCGTCTGCAGATGTCTACCTATCGTAGCAATAGTGTTCTAATGCTTCTTAAAGCGCGATATCGCATCTCATTTCTATGTTTCATGGTAAGATATAATATGATTAGCGAAGTGTTATGTATTCCTCGTCTACACTTCAAATGAATGAAAATGCGACACTTCCTCGCTAGGAAATAGCGTTTGCAGATGTCTACGTATCGTAGCAATAGGTTTCTAATGCTTCTTAAAACGCGATATCGCATCTCATTTCTATGTTTCATGGTAAGATATAATATGATTTGCGAAGTTTCATGTATTCCTCGTCTACACTTCAAATGAATGTAAATGCGACACTTCCTTGTAAGGAAATAGCGTTTGCAGATGTCTACGTATCGCAGTAATAGCTTTCTAATGCTTCTTAAAACGCGATATCGCATCTAATTTCTATGTTTCATGATAAGATATAATATGATTTGCGAAGTGCTACGTATTCCTCGTCTACACTTCAAATGAATGTGAATGCGACACTTCCTCGCTAGGAAATAGCGATTGCAGATGTCTACGTATCGTAGCAATAGAGTTCATATGATTCTTAAAACGCGATATCGCATCTCATTTCTATGTCTCATGGTAAGATATAACATGATTTGCGAAGTGTCATGTATTCCTCGTCTACACTTCAAATGAATGTGGATGCGACACTTCCTTGCTAGGAAATAGCGTCTGCAGATGTCTAGGTATCGTAGCAATAGAGTTGTAATGCTTCTTAAAACGCGATATCGCATCTCATTTCTATGTTTCATGGTAAGATGTAATATGATTTGCGAAGTGTTATGTATTCCTCGTCTACACTTCAAATGAATGTAAATGCGACACTTCCTTGCAAGGAAATAGCGTTTGCAGATGTCTACGTATCGAAGCATAGAGTTCAAATGCTTCTTAAAACGAGATATTGTATCTCATATCTATGTTTCATGATAAGATATAATATTGATTGCGAAGTGTTATGCATTCCTCGTCTACACTTCAAATGAATGTGAATGCGACACTTCCTTGCAAAGAAATAGCGTTTGCAGGTGTCTACGTATCGTTGCAATAGGTTTCTAATGCTTCTTAAAACGCGATATCGCATCTCATTTCTATGTTTCATGGTAAGATATAATATGATTTGCGAAGTGCTACGTATTCCTCGTCTACACTTCAAATGAATGTGAATGCGACACTTCCTCGCTAGGAAATAGCGATTGCAGACGTCTACGTATCGTAGCAATAGAGTTCATATGATTCTTAAAACGCGATATCGCATTTCATTTCTATGTTTCATGGTAAGATATAACATGATTTGCGAAGTGTTATGTATTCCTCGTCTACGCTTCAAATGAATGTGAATGCGATACTTCCTCGCTAGGAAATAGCGTTTGCAGATGTCTACGTATCGTAGCAATAGCTTTCTAATGCTTCTTAAAACGCTATATCGCATCTCATTTCTATGTTTCATGGTAAGATATAATATTATTTGCGAAGTGTCATGTATTCCTCGTCTACACTTCAAATGAATGTGAATGCGATACTTCCTCGCTAGGAAATAGCGTTTGCAGATGTCTACGTATCGTAGCAATAGCTTTCTAATGATTCTTAAAACGCGATATCGCATCTCATTTCTATGTTTCATGGTAAGATATAATATGATTTGCGAAGTGTTATGTATTCCTCGTCTACACTTCAAATGAATGTGAATGCGATACTTAATCGCTAGGAAATAGCGTTTGCAGATGTCTACGTATCGTAGCATTAGCTTTCTAATGCTTCTTAATACGCGATATCGCATCTCATATCTATATTTCATGGTAAGATATAATATGATTTGCGAAGTGTTATGTATTCCTCGTCCACACTTCAAATGAATGTGACTGCGATACTTCCTCGCTAGGAAAGAGCGTTTGCAGATGTCTACGTATCGTAGCAATAGGTTTCTAATGCTACTTAAAACGCGATATCGCATCTCATTTCTATGTTTCATGGTAAGATATAATATGATTTGCGAAGTTTCATGTATTCCTCGTCTACACTTCAAATGAATGTAAATGCGACACTTCCTTGCAAGGAAATAGCGTTTGCAGATGTCTACGTATCGTAGCAATAGCTTTCTAATGCTTCTTAAAACGCGATATCGCATCTAATTTCTATGTTTCATGGTAAGATATAATATGATTTGCGAAGTGCTACGTATTCCTCGTCTACACTTCAAATGAATGTGAATGCGACACTTCCTCGCTAGGAAATAGCGATTGCAGATGTCTAGGTATCGTAGCAATAGAGTTCATATGATTCTTAAAACGCGATATCGCATCTCATTTCTATGTTTCATGGTAAGATATAACATGATTTGCGAAGTGTCATGTACTCCTCGTCTACACTTCAAATGAATGTGAATGCGATACTTCCTCGCTAGGAAATAGCGTTTGCAGATGTCTACGTATCGTAGCAATAGCTTTCTAATGCTTCTTAAAACGCGATATCGCATCTCATTTCTATGTTTCATGGTAAGATATAATATGATTTGCGAAGTGTTATGTATTCCTCGTCTACACTTCAAATGTTTGTAAATGCGACATTTCCTTGCCAGGAAATAGCGTTTGCAAATGTCTACCTATCGTAGCAATGGTGTTCTAATGCTTCTTAAAACGCGATATCGCATCTCATTTCTATGTTTTATGGTAAGATATGATATGATTTGCGAAGTGTTATGTATTCCTCGTCTACACTTCAAATGAATGTGAATGCGATACTTCCTCGCTAGGAAATAGCGTTTGCAGATGTCTACGTATCGTAGTATTAGCTTTCTAATGCTTCTTAAAACGCGATATCGCATCTCATATCTATGTTTCATGGTAAGATATAATATGATTTGCGAAGTGTTATGTATTCCTCGTCCACACTTCAAATGAATGTGAATGCGACACTTCCTTGCCAGGACATAGCGTTTGCAGATGTCTACGTATCGTAGCAATAGAGTTCATATGATTCTTAAAACGCGATATCGCATCTCATTTCTATGTTTCATGGTAAGATATAACATCATTTGCGAAATGTTATGTATTCCTCGTCTACAATTCAAATGAATGTAAATGCGACTCCTCCCTCGCTAGGAAATAGCGTTTGCAGATGTCTACGTATCGTAGCAATAGCTTTCTAATGCTTCTTAAAACGCGATATCGCATCTCATTTCTATGTTTCATGGTAAGATATAATATGATTTGCGAAGTGTTATGTATTCCTCGTCTACACTTCAAATGAATGTAAATGCGATACTTCCTAGCTAGGAAATAGCGTTTGCAGATGTCTACGTGTCGTAGCAATAGCTTTCTAATGCTTCTTAAAACGCGATATCGCATCTCATTCCTATGTTCCATGGTAAGATATAATAGGATTTGCGAAGTGTCATGTATTCCTCGTCTACACTTCAAATGAATGTAAATGCGACACTTCCTTGCTAGGAAGTAGCGTCTGCAGATGTCTAGGTATCGTAGCAATAGAGTTCATATGATCCTTAAAATGCGATATCGTATCTCATTTCTATGTTTCATGGTAAGATATAACATGATTTGCGAAGTGTTATGTATTCCTCGTCTACACTTCAAATGAATGTGAATGCGATACTTCCTCGCTAGGAAATAGCGCTTGCAGATGTCTACGTATCGTAGCATTAGCTTTCTAATGCTTCTTAAAACGCGATATCGCATCTCATATCTATGTTTCATGGTAAGATACAATATGATTTGCGAAGTGTTATGTATTCCTCGTCCACACTTCAAATGAATGTGAATGCGAAACCTCCTCGCTGGGAAATAGCGTTTGCAGATGTCTACGTATCGTAGCAATAGAGTTCAAATGCTACTTAAAACGAAATATTGCATCTCATATCTATGTTTCATGATAAGATATAATATGATTTGCGAAGTGTTATGTATTCCTCGTCCACACTTCAAATGAATGTGAATGCGACACTTCCTCGCTAGGAAATGGCGTTTGCAGATGTCTACGTATCGTAGCAATATATTTCTAATCCTTCTTAAAACGCGATATCGCATCTCATTTCTATGTTTCATGGTAAGATATAATATGATTTGCGAAGTGTTATGCATTCCTCGTCTACGCTTCAAATGAATGTAAATGCGACACTTAGTTGCAAGGAAATAGCGTTTGCAGATGTCTACCTATCGTAGGAATAGAGTTCTTATGATTCTTAAAATGCGATATCGTATCTCATTTCTATGTTTCATGGTAAGATATAACATGATTTGCGAAGTGTTATGCATTCCTCGTCTACACTTCAAGTGAATGTAAATGCGACACTTCCTTGCAAGGAAATAGCGTTTGCAGTTGTCTACGTATCGTAGCAATAGAGTTCTTATGATTCTTAAAACGCGATATCGCATCTCATTTCTATCTTTCATGGTAGGATATAATATGATTTGCGAAGTGTTATGTATTCCTCGTCTACACTTCAAATGAATGTAAATGCGACACTTCCTTGCAAGGAAATAGCGTTTGCAAATGTCTACCTATCGTAGCAATAGTGCTCTAATGCTTCTTAAAACGCGATATCGCATCTCATTTCTATGTTTCATGATAATATGTAATATTCATTGCGAAGTGCCACGTATACCTCGTATTCACTTCAAAAGAATGTAAATGCGACACTTCCTTGGTAGGAAATAGCGTTTGCAGATGTCTACGTATCGTAGCAACAGAGTTCTAATGCTTCTTAGTACGCGATATCGCTACTTATTTCTATGTTTCATGATAAGGTGTAATATTCATTGTGGAGTGTTATGTATACCTCGTATTAACTTCAATAGAATGTAAATGCGACACTTCCTTGCTATTAAATAGCGTTTGCAGATGTCTGCGTATCGTAGCAAGAGTTTTCTAATGCTTCTTAAATCGCGTTATCGCATCTCATTCCTATGTTTCGTGATAAGATGTAATATTCATTGCGAAGTGTCTCGTATACCGCGTATTCACTTCAAAAGAATGTAAATGCGACACTTCCTTGGTAGGAAATAGCGTTTGCTGATGTCTACGTATCGTAGCAATAGAGTTCTAGTGCTTCTTAGAACGCGATATCGCTACTTATTTCTATGTTTCATGATAAGGTGAAATATTCATTGTGGAGTGTTATGTATACCTCGTATTCACTTCAAAAGAATGTAAATGCGACACTTCCTTGCTATTAAATAGCGTTTGCAGATGTCTGCGTATCGTAGCAAAAGTTTTCTAATGCTTCTTAAATCGCGTTATCGCATCTCATTCCTATGTTTCGTAATAAGGTGTAATATTCATTGCGAAGTGTCACGTATACAGCGTATTCACTTCAAAAGAATGTAAATGCGACACTTAGTTGCAAGGAAATAGCGTTTGCAGATGTCTACGTATCGTAGCAATAGCTTTCTAATGATTCTTAAAACGCGATATCGCATCTCATTTCTATGTTTCATGGTAAGATATAATATGATTTGCGAAGTGTTATGTATTCCTCGTCTACACTTCAAATGAATGTGAATGCGATACTTCCTCGCTAGGAAATAGCGTTTGCAGATGTCTACGTATCGTAGCATTAGCTTTCTAATGCTTCTTAAAACGCGATATCGCATCTCATATCTATGTTTCATGGTAAGATATAATATGATTTGCTAAGTGTTATGTATTCCTCGTCCACACTTCAAATGAATGTGAATGCGACACTTCCTTGCCAGGACATAGCGTTTGCAGATGTCTACGGATCGTAGCAATAGAGTTCATATGATTCTTAAAACGCGATATCGCATCTCATTTCTATGTTTCATGGTAAGATATAACATCATTTGCGAAATGTCATGTATTCCTCGTCTACAATTCAAATGAATGTAAATGCGACTCCTTCCTCGCTAGGAAATAGCGTTTGCAGATGTCTACGTATCGTAGCAATAGCTTTCTAATGCTTCTTAAAACGCGATATCGCATCTCATTTCTATGTTTCATGGTAAGTTATAATGTGATTTGCGGAGTGTTATGTATTCCTCGTCTACACTTCAAATGAATGTAAATGCGATACTTCCTCGCTAGGAAATAGCGTTTGCAGATGTCTACGTGTCGTAGCAATAGCTTTCTAATGCTTCTTAAAACGCGATATCGCATCTCATTCCTATGTTCCATGGTAAGATATAATAGGATTTGCGAAGTGTCATGTATTCCTCGTCTACACTTCAAATGAATGTAAATGCGACACTTCCTTGCTAGGAAGTAGCGTCTGCAGATGTCTAGGTATCGTAGCAATAGAGTTCATATGATCCTTAAAATGCGATATCGTATCTCATTTCTATGTTTCATGGTAAGATATAACATGATTTGCGAAGTGTTATGTATTCCTCGCCTACACTTCAAATGAATGTGAATGCGATACTTCCTCGCTAGGAAATAGCGTTTGCAGATGTCTATGTATCGTAGCATTAGCTTTCTAATGCTTCTTAAAACGCGATATCGCATCTCATATCTATGTTTCATGGTAAGATATAATATGATTTGCGAAGTGTTATGTATTCCTCGTCCACACTTCAAATGAATGTGAATGCGACACTTCCTCGCTAGGAAATGGCGTTTGCAGATGTCTACGTATCGTAGCAATATATTTCTAATCCTTCTTAAAACGCGATATCGCATCTCATTTCTATGTTTCATGGTAAGATATAACATGATTTGCGAAGTGTTATGCATTCCTCGTCTACACTTCAAATGAATGTGAATGCGATTCTTCCACGCTAGGAAATAGCGTTTGCAGATGTCTACGTATCGTAGCAATAGCTTTCTAATGATTCTTAAAACGCGATATCGCATCTCATTTCTATGTTTCATGGTAAGATATAATATGATTTGCGAAGTGTTATGTATTCCTCGTCTACACTTCAAATGTTTGTAAATGCGACATTTCCTTGCCAGGAAATAGCGTTTGCAATTGTCTACCTATCGTAGCAATAGTGTTGTAATGCTTCTTAAATCGCGATATCGCATCTCATTTCTATGTTTCATGGTAAGATATGATATGATTTGCGAAGTGTTATGTATTCCTCATCTACACTTCAAATGAATGTGAATGCGATACTTCCTCGCTAGGAAATAGCGTTTGCAGATGTCTACGTATCGTAGCATTAGCTTTCTAATGCTTCTTAAAACGCGATATCGCATCTCATATCTATGTTTCATGGTAAGATATAATATGATTTGCGAAGTGTTATGTATTCCTCGTCCACACTTCAAATGAATGTGAATGCGACACTTCCTTGCCAGGACATAGCGTTTGCAGATGTCTACGTATCGTAGCAATAGATTTCATATGATTCTTAAAACGCGATATCGCATCTCATTTCTATGTTTCATGGTAAGATATAACATCATTTGCGAAATGTCATGTATTCCTCGTCTACAATTCAAATGAATGTAAATGCGACTCCTTCCTCGCTAGGAAATAGCGTTTGCAGATGTCTACGTATCGTAGCAATAGCTTTCTAATGCTTCTTAAAACGCGATATCGCATCTCATTTCTATGTTTCATGGTAAGTTATAATGTGATTTGCGGAGTGTTATGTATTCCTCGTCTACACTTCAAATGAATGTAAATGCGATACTTCCTCGCTAGGAAATAGCGTTTGCAGATGTCTACGTGTCGTAGCAATAGCTTTCTAATGCTTCTTAAAACGCGATATCGCATCTCATTCCTATGTTCCATGGTAAGATATAATAGGATTTGCGAAGTGTCATGTATTCCTCGTCTACACTTCAAATGAATGTAAATGCGACACTTCCTTGCTAGGAAGTAGCGTCTGCAGATGTCTAGGTATCGTAGCAATAGAGTTCATATGATCCTTAAAATGCGATATCGTATCTCATTTCTATGTTTCATGGTAAGATATAACATGATTTGCGAAGTGTTATGTATTCCTCGCCTACACTTCAAATGAATGTGAATGCGATACTTCCTCGCTAGGAAATAGCGTTTGCAGATGTCTACGTATCGTAGCATTAGCTTTCTAATGCTTCTTAAAACGCGATATCGCATCTCATATCTATGTTTCATGGTAAGATATAATATGATTTGCGAAGTGTTATGTATTCCTCGTCCACACTTCAAATGAATGTGAATGCGACACTTCCTCGCTAGGAAATGGCGTTTGCAGATGTCTACGTATCGTAGCAATATATTTCTAATCCTTCTTAATACGCGATATCGCATCTCATTTCTATGTTTCATGGTAAGATATAACATGATTTGCGAAGTGTTATGCATTCCTCGTCTACACTTCAAATGAATGTGAATGTGATACTTCCTCGCTAGGAAATAGCGTTTGCAGATATCTACGTATCGTAGCAATAGCTTTCTAATGCTTCTTGAAACGAGATATTGCATCTCATATCTATGTTTCATGATAAGATATAATATTCATTGCGAAGTGTCATGTATTCCTCGTCTACACTTCAAATGATTGTGAATGCGAAACTTCCTCGCTGGGAAATAGCGTTTGCAGATGTCTACGTATCGTAGCAATAGAGTTCATATGATTCTTAAAACGCGATATCGCATCTCATTTCTATGTTTCATGGTAAGATATAACATGATTTGCGAAGTGTTATGTATTCCTCGTCTACACTTCAAATGATTGTGAATGCGTTACTTCCTCGCTAGGAAATAGCGTTTGCAGATGTCTACGTATCGTAGCAATAGCTCTCCAATGCTTCTTAAAACGCGATATCGCATCTCATTTCTATGTTTCATGGTAAAATATAATGTGATTTGCGAAGTGTTATGTATTCCTCCTCTACACTTCAAATGAATGTAAATGCGACACTTCCTTGCCAGGAAATAGCGTTTGCAAATGTCTACCTATCGTAGCAATAGTGTTCCAATGCTTCTTAAAACGAGATATCGCATCTCATTTCTATGTTTCATGGTAAGATAAAATATGATGTGCGAAGTGTTATGTATTCCTCGTCTACACTTCAAATGAATGTAAATGCGTCACTTCCTTGCAAGGAAATAGCGTTTGCTGATGTCCACGTATCGAAGCAATAGAGTTCAAATGCTACTTAAAACGAAATATTGCAACTCATATTTATGTTTCATGATAAGATATAATATTCATTGCGAAGTGTTATGCATTCCTCGTCTACGATTCAAATGAATGTAAATGCGACACTTAGTTGCAAGGAAATAGCGTTTGCAGATGTCTACCTATCGTAGGAATAGAGTTCTTATGATTCTTAAAATGCGATATCGTATCTCATTTCTATGTTTCATGGTAAGATATAATATGATTTGCGAAGTGTCATGTATTCCTCGTCTATACTTCAAATGAATGTAAATGCGATACTTCCTCGCTAGGAAATAGCGTTTGCAGATGTCTACGTATCGAAGCAATAGAGTTCAAATGCTTCTTATAACGAGATATTGCATCTCATATCTATGTTTCATGGTAAGATATAATATTATTTGCGAAGTGTCATGTATTCCTCGTCTACACTTCAAATGAATGTGAATGCGACACTTCCTCGCTAGGAAATAGCGTTTGCAGATGTCTACGTATCGTAGCAATATATTTCTAATGCTTCTTAGAACGCGATATCGCAACTCATTTCTATGTTTCATGGTAAGATATAACATGATTTGCGAAGTGTTATGTATTCCTCGTCTACACTTCAAATGAATGTGAATGCGATTCTTCCACGCTAGGAAATAGCGTTTGCAGATGTCTACGTATCGTAGCAATAGCTTTCTAACGCTTCTTAAAACGCGATATCGCATCTCATTTCTATGTTTCATGGTAAGATATAATATGATTTGCGAAGTGTTATGTATTCCTCGTCCACACTTCAAATGAATGTGAATGCGACACTTCCTCGCTAGGAAATAGCGTCTGCAGATGTGTACGTATCGTAGCAATAGAGTTTATATGATTCTTAAAACGCGATATCGCATCTCATTTCTATGTTTCATGGTAAGATATAACATGATTTGCGAAGTGTTATGTATTCCTCGTCTACACATCAAATGAATGTGAATGCGATACTTCGCCGCTAGGAAATAGCGTTTGCAGATGTCTACGTATCGTAGCATTAGCTTTCTAATGCTTCTTAAAACGCGATAACCGCATCTCATATCTATGTTTCATGGTAAGATATAATATGATTTGCGAAGTGTTATGTGTTCCTCGTCTACACTTCAAATGAACGTGAATGCGACACTTCCTCGCTAGGAAGTAGCGTTTGCAGATGTCTACGTATCGTAGCAATAGATTTCTAATGCTTCTTAAAACGCGATATCGCATCTCATTTCTATGTTTCATGGTAAGATATAACATGATTTGCGAAGTGTTATGTATTCCTCGTCTACACTTCAAATGAATGTGAATGCGATACTTCCTCGCTAGGAAATAGCGTTTGCAGATGTCTACGTATCGTAGCAATAGAGTTCATATGATTCTTAAAACGCGATATCGCATCTCATTTCTATGTTTCATGGTAAGATATAATATGATTTGCGAAGTGTCATGTATTCCCCGTCTACACTTCAAATGAATGTAAATGCGACACTTCCTTGCTAGGAAATAGCGTCTGCAGATATCTAGGTATCGTAGCAATAGAGTTCTAATGCTTCTTAAATGCGATATCGCATCTCATTTCTATGTTTCATGGTAAGACGTAATATGATTTGCGAAGTGTTAAGTATTCCTACTCTACACTTAAAATGAATGTAAATGCGACACTTCCTTGCTAGGAAATAGCGTCTGCAGATGTCTAGGTATCGTAGCAATAGAGTTCTAATGCTTCTTAAAACGCGATATCAACTCACATTTCTATGTTTCATGGTAAGATGTAATATGATTTGCGAAGTGTTATGTATTCCTCCTCTACACTTCTAATGAATGGAATGCGACACTTCCTCGCTAGGAAATGGCGTTTGCAGATGTCTACGTATCGTAGCAATAGATTTCTAATGCTTCTTAAAACGCGATATCGCATCTCATTTCTATGTTTCATGGCAAGACGTAATATGATTTGCGAAGTGTTGAGTATTCCTACTCTACACTTCAAATGAATGTAAAATGCGACACTTCCTTGCTGGGAAATAGCGTCTGCAGATGTCTAGGTATCGTAGCGATAGTGTTCTAATGCTACTTAAAACGCGATATCGCATCTCATTTCTATGTTTCATGGTAAGATATAATATGATTTGCGAAGTGTCATGTATTCCTCCTCTACACTTCTAATGAATGTAAATGCGACACCTCCTTGCAAGGAAATAGCGTCTGCAGTTGTCTACCTATCGTAGCAATAGTGTTGTAATGCTTCTTAAAACGAGATATCGCATCTCATTCTCTATGTTTCATGGTAAGATATAATATGATTTGCGAAGTGTTATGTATTCCTCGTCTACACTTCAAATGAATGTGAATGCGATACTTCCTCGCTAGGAAATAGCGTTTGCAGATGTCTACGTATCGTAGCAATAGCTTTCTAATGCTTCTTAAAACGCGATATCGCATCTCATTTCTATGTTTCATGGTAAGATATAATATGATTTGCGAAGTGTCATGTATTCCTCGTCTACACTTCAAATGAATGTAAATGCGACACTTCCTTGCTAGGAAATAGCGTCTGCAGATATCTAGGTATCGTAGCAATAGAGTTCTAATGCTTCTTAAGACGCGATATCGCATCTCATTTCTATGTTTCATGGCAAGACGTAATATGATGTGCGAAGTGTTGAGTATTCCTACTCTACACTTCAAATGAATGTAAATGCGACACTTCCTTGCTAGGAAATAGCGTCTGCAGATGTCTAGTATCGTAGCCATAGTGTTCTAATGCTACTTAAAACGCGATATCGCATCTCATTTCTATGTTTCATGGTAAGATATAATATGATTTGCGAAGTGTCATGTATTCCTCGTCTACACTTCAAATGAATGTAAATGCAACACATCCTTGCAAGGAAATAGCGTTTGCAGATGTATACGTATCGTAGCAATAGATTTCTAACGCTTCTTAAAACGCGATATCGCATCTCATTTCTCTGTTTCATGGTAAGATATAATATGATTTGCGAAGTGTCATGTATTCCTCGTCTACACTTCAAATGAATGTGAATGCGATACTTCCTTGCTAGGAAATAGCGTTGCAGATGTCTACGTATCGTAGCAATAGCTTTCTAATGCTTCTTAAAACGCGATATCGCATCTCATTTGTATGTTTCATGGTAAGATATAATATGATTTGCGAAGTGTTATGTATTCCTCCTCTACACTTCTAATGAATGTAAATGCGACACCTCCTTGCAAGGAAATAGCGTCTGCAGTTGTCTACCTATCGTAGCAATAGTGTTGTAATGCTTCTTAAAACGAGATATCGCATCTCATTTCTATGTTTCATGGTAAGATATAATATGATTTGCGAAGTGTTATGTATTCCTCGTCTACACTTCAAATGAATGTGAATGCGATACTTCCTCGCTAGGAAATAGCGTTTGCAGATGTCTACGTATCGTAGCAATAGAGTTCATATGATTCTTAAAACGCGATATCGCATCTCATTCCTATGCTTCATGGTAAGATATAACATGATTTGCGAAGTGTTATGTATTCCTCGTCTACACTTCAAATGAATGTGAATGCGATACTTCCTCGCTAGGTAATAGCGTTTGCTGATGTCTACGTATCGTAGCAATAGAGTTCAAATGCTTCTTAAAACGAGATATTGCATCTCATATCTATGTTTCATGATAAGATATAATATTCATTGCGAAGTGTTATGTATTCCTCGTCTACACTTCAAATGAATGTGAATGCGATACTTCCTCGCTAGGAAATAGCGTTTGCAGATGTCTACGTATCGTAGCAATAGCTTTCTAATGCTTCTTAAAACGCGATATCGCATCTCATTTCTATGTTTCATGGTAAGATATAATATGATTTGCGAAGTGTCATGTATTCCTCGTCTACACTTCAAATGAATGTAAATGCGACACTTCCTTGCTAGGAAATAGCGTCTGCAGATATCTAGGTATCGTAGCAATAGAGTTCTAATGCTTCTTAAAATGCGATATCGCATCTCATTTCTATGTTTCATGGTAAGACGTAATATGATTTGCGAAGTGTTAAGTATTCCTACTCTACACTTAAAATGAATGTAAATGCGACACTTCCTTGCTAGGAAATAGCGTCTGCAGATGTCTAGGTATCGTAGCAATAGAGTTCTAATGCTTCTTAAAACGCGATATCGCCTCACATTTCTATGTTTCATGGTAAGATGTAATATGATTTGCGAAGTGTTATGTATTCCTCCTCTACACTTCAAATGAATGTAAATGCGATATTTCCTTGCCAGGTAACAGCGTTTGCAAATGTCTACCTATCGTAGCAATAGTGCTCTAATGCTTCTTAAAACGCGATATCGCATCTCATTTCTATGTTTCATGGTAAGATATAATATGATTTGCGAAGTGTCATGTATTCCTCGTCTACACTTCAAATGAATGTAAATGCAACACTTCCTTGCAAGGAAATAGCGTTTGCAGATGTATACGTATCGTAGCAATAGATTTCTAACGCTTCTTAAAACGCGATATCGCATCTCATTTCTCTGTTTCATGGTAAGATATAATATGATTTGCGAAGTGTCATGTATTCCTCGTCTACACTTCAAATGAATGTGAATGCGATACTTCCTTGCTAGGAAATAGCGTTTGCAGATGTCTACGTATCGTAGCAATAGCTTTCTAATGCTTCTTAAAACGCGATATCGCATCTCATTTGTATGTTTCATGGTAAGATATAATATGATTTGCGAAGTGTTATGTATTCCTCCTCTACACTTCTAATGAATGTAAATGCGACACTTCCTTGCAAGGAAATAGCGTCTGCAGTTGTCTACCTATCGTAGCAATAGTGTTGTAATGCTTCTTAAAACGAGATATCGCATCTCATTTCTATGTTTCATGGTAAGATATAATATGATTTGCGAAGTGTTATGTATTCCTCGTCTACACTTCAAATGAATGTGAATGCGATACTTCCTCGCTAGGAAATAGCGTTTGCAGATGTCTACGTATCGTAGCAATAGCTTTCTAATGCTTCTTAAAACGCGATATCGCATCTCATTTCTATGTTTCATGGTAAGATATAATATGATTTGCGAAGTGTCATGTATTCCTCGTCTACACTTCAAATGAATGTAAATGCGACACTTCCTTGCTAGGAAATAGCGTCTGCAGATATCTAGGTATCGTAGCAATAGAGTTCTAATGCTTCTTAAAACGCGATATCGCATCTCATTTCTATGTTTCATGGCAAGACGTAATATGATTTGCGAAGTGTTGAGTATTCCTACTCTACACTTCAAATGAATGTAAATGCGACACTTCCTTGCTAGGAAATAGCGTCTGCAGATGTCTAGGTATCGTAGCGATAGTGTTCTAATGCTACTTAAAACGCGATATCGCATCTCATTTCTATGTTTCATGGTAAGATATAATATGATTTGCGAAGTGTCATGTATTCCTCGTCTACACTTCAAATGAATGTAAATGCAACACTTCCTTGCAAGGAAATAGCGTTTGCAGATGTATACGTATCGTAGCAATAGATTTCTAACGCTTCTTAAAACCCGATATCGCATATCATTTCTCTGTTTCATGGTAAGATATAATATGATTTGCGAAGTGTCATGTATTCCTCGTCTACACTTCAAATGAATGTGAATGCGATACTTCCTTGCTAGGAAATAGCGTTTGCAGATGTCTACGTATCGTAGCAATAGCATTCTAATGCTTCTTAAAACGCGATATCGCATCTCATTTGTATGTTTCATGGTAAGATATAATATGATTTGCGAAGTGTTATGTATTCCTCCTCGACACTTCTAATGAATGTAAATGCGACACCTCCTTGCAAGGAAATAGCGTCTGCAGTTGTCTACCTATCGTAGCAATAGTGTTGTAATGCTTCTTAAAACGAGATATCGCATCTCATTTCTATGTTTCATGGTAAGATATAATATGATTTGCGAAGTGTTATGTATTCCTCGTCTACACTTCAAATGAATGTGAATGCGATACTTCCTCGCTAGGAAATAGCGTTTGCAGATGTCTACGTATCGTAGCAATAGCTTTCTAATGCTTCTTAAAACGCGATATCGCATCTCATTTCTATGTTTCATGGTAAGATATAATATGATTTGCGAAGTGTCATGTATTCCTCGTCTACACTTCAAATGAATGTAAATGCGACACTTCCTTGCTAGGAAATAGCGTCTGCAGATATCTAGGTATCGTAGCAATAGAGTTCTAATGCTTCTTAAAACGCGATATCGCATCTCATTTCTATGTTTCATGGCAAGACGTAATATGATTTGCGAAGTGTTGAGTATTCCTTACTCTACACTTCAAATGAATGTAAATGCGACACTTCCTTGCTAGGAAATAGCGTCTGCAGATGTCTAGGTATCGTAGCGATAGTGTTCTAATGCTACTTAAAACGCGATATCGCATCTCATTTCTATGTTTCATGTAAGATATAATATGATTTGCGAAGTGTCATGTATTCCTCGTCTACACTTCAAATGAATGTAAATGCAACACTTCCTTGCAAGGAAATAGCGTTTGCAGATGTATACGTATCGCAGCAATAGATTTCTAACGCTTCTTAAAACGCGATATCGCATATCATTTCTCTGTTTCATGGTAGGATATAATATGATTTGCGAAGTGTCATGTATTCCTCGTCTACACTTCAAATGAATGTGAATGCGATACTTCCTTGCTAGGAAATAGCGTTTGCAGATGTCTACGTATCGTAGCAATAGCTTTCTATGCTTCTTAAAACGCGATATCGCATCTCATTTGTATGTTTCATTGGTAAGATATAATATGATTGCGAAGTGTTATGTATTCCTCCTCTACACTTCTAATGAATGTAAATGCGACACCTCCTTGCAAGGAAATAGCGTCTGCAGTTGTCTACCTATCGTAGCAATAGTGTTGTAATGCTTCTTAAAACGAGATATCGCATCTCATTTCTATGTTCATGGTAAGATATAATATGATTTGCGAAGTGTTATGTATTCCTCGTCTACACTTCAAATGAATGTGAATGCGATACTTCCTCGCTAGGAAATAGCGTTTGCAGATGTTACGTATCGTAGCAATAGCTTTCTAATGCTTCTTAAAACGCGATATCGCATCTCATTTCTATGCTTCATGGTAACATGTAATATGATTTGCGAAGTGTTATGTATTCCTCCTCTACACTTCAAATGAATGAAAATGCGATATTTCCTTGCCAGGTAATAGCGTTTGCAAATGTCTACCTATCGTAGCAATAGTGTTCTAATGCTTCTTAAAACGCGATAGCGCATCTCATTTCTATGTTTCATGGTAAGATGTAATATGATTTGCGAAGTGTTATGTATTCCTCCTCTACAATTCAAATGAATGTAAATGCGACACTTCCTTGCTAGGAAATAGCGTCTGCAGATGTCTACCTATCGTAGCAATAGTGTTGTAATGCTTCTTAAAACGAGATATCGCATCTCATTTCTATGTTTCATGGTAAGATATAATATGATTGCGAAGTGTCATGTATTCCTCGTCTACACTTCAAATGAATGTAAATGCGACACTTCCTTGCTAGGAAATAGCGTCTGCAGATATCTAGGTATCGTAGCAATAGAGTTCTAATGCTTCTTAAAATGCGATATCGCATCTCATTTCTATGTTTCATGGTAAGGCGTAATATGATTTGCGAAGTGTTAAGTATTCCTACTCTACACTTAAAATGAATGTAAATGCGACACTTCTTGCTAGGAAATAGCGTCTGCAGATGTCTAGGTATCGTAGCAATAGAGTTCTAATGCTTCTTAAAACGCGATATCGCCTCACATTTCTATGTTTCATGGTAAGATGTAATATGATTTGCGAAGTGTTATGTATTCCTCCTCTACACTTCAAATGAATGTAAATGCGATATTTCCTTGCCAGGTAACAGCGTTTGCAAATGTCTACCTATCGTAGCAATAGTGCTCTAATGCTTCTTAAAACGCGATATCGCATCTCATTTCTATGTTTCATGGTAAGATATAACATGATTTGCGAAGTGTTATGTATTCCTCGTCTACACATCAAATGAATGTGAATGCGATACTTCGCCGCTAGGAAATAGCGTTTGCAGATGTCTACGTATCGTAGCATTAGCTTTCTAATGCTTCTTAAAACGCGATACCGCATCTCATATCTATGTTTCATGGTAAGATATAATATGATTTGCGAAGTGTTATGTGTTCCTCGTCTACACTTCAAATGAACGTGAATGCGACACTTCCTCGCTAGGAAGTAGCGTTTGCAGATGTCTACGTATCGTAGCAATAGATTTCTAATGCTTCTTAAAACGCGATATCGCATCTCATTTCTATGTTTCATGGTAAGATATAACATGATTTGCGAAGTGTTATGTATTCCTCGTCTACACTTCAAATGAATGTAAATGCGATATTTCCTTGCCAGGTAATAGCGTTTGCAAATGTCTACCTATCGTAGCAATAGTGTTCTAATGCTTCTTAAAACGCGATAGCGCATCTCATTTCTATGTTTCATGGTAAGATGTAATATGATTTGCGAAGTGTTATGTATTCCTCCTCTACAATTCAAATGAATGTAAATGCGACACTTCCTTGCTAGGAAATAGCGTCTGCAGATGTCTACCTATCGTAGCAATAGTGTTGTAATGCTTCTTAAAACGAGATATCGCATCTCATTTCTATGTTTCATGGTAAGATATAATATGATTTGCGAAGTGTTATGTATTCCTCGTCTACACTTCAAATGAATGTGAATGCGATACTTCCTCGCTAGAAATAGCGTTTGCAGATGTCTACGTATCGTAGCAATAGAGTTCATATGATTCTTAAAACGCGATATCGCATCTCATTTCTATGCTTCATGGTAAGATATAACATGATTTGCGAAGTGTTATGTATTCCTCGTCTACACTTCAAATGAATGTGAATGCGATACTTCCTCGCTAGGAAATAGCGTTTGCTGATGTCTACGTATCGTAGCAATAGCTTTCTAATGCTTCTTAAACGCGATATCGCATCTCATTTCTATGTTTCATGGTAAGATATAATATGATTTGCGAAGTGTCATGTATTCCTCGTCTACACTTCAACACTTCAAATGAATGTAAATGCGACACTTCCTTGCTAGGAAATAGCGTCTGCAGATATCTAGGTATCGTAGCAATAGAGTTCTAATGCTTCTTAAAATGCGATATCGCATCTCATTTCTATGTTTCATGGTAAGGCGTAATATGATTTGCGAAGTGTTAAGTATTCCTACTCTACACTTAAAATGAATGTAAATGCGACACTTCCTTGCTAGGAAATAGCGTCTGCAGATGTCTAGGTATCGTAGCAATAGAGTTCTAATGCTTCTTAAAACGCGATATCGCCTCACATTTCTATGTTTCATGGTAAGATGTAATATGATTTGCGAAGTGTTATGTATTCCTCCTCTACACTTCAAATGAATGTAAATGCGATATTTCCTTGCCAGGTAACAGCGTTTGCAAATGTCTACCTATCGTAGCAATAGTGCTCTAATGCTTCTTAAAACGCGATATCGCATCTCATTTCTATGTTTCATGGTAAGATATAACATGATTTGCGAAGTGTTATGTATTCCTCGTCTACACATCAAATGAATGTGAATGCGATACTTCGCCGCTAGGAAATAGCGTTTGCAGATGTCTACGTATCGTAGCATTAGCTTTCTAATGCTTCTTAAAACGCGATACCGCATCTCATATCTATGTTTCATGGTAAGATATAATATGATTTGCGAAGTGTTATGTGTTCCTCGTCTACACTTCAAATGAACGTGAATGCGACACTTCCTCGCTAGGAAGTAGCGTTTGCAGATGTCTACGTATCGTAGCAATAGATTTCTAATGCTTCTTAAAACGCGATATCGCATCTCATTTCTATGTTTCATGGTAAGATATAACATGATTTGCGAAGTGTTATGTATTCCTCGTCTACACTTCAAATGAATGTGAATGCGATACTTCCTCGCTAGGAAATAGCGTTTGCAGATGTCTACGTATCGTAGCAATAGCTTTCTAGTGCTTCTTAAAACGCGATATCGCATCTCATTTCTATGTTTCATGGTGAGATATAATATGATTTGCGAAGTGTTATGTATTCCTCCTCTACACTTCTAATGAATGGGAATGCGACACTTCCTCGCTAGGAAATGGCGTTTGCAGATGTCTACGTATCGTAGCAATAGATTTCTAATGCTTCTTAAAACGCGATATCGCATCTCATTTCTATGTTTCATGGCAAGACGTAATATGATTTGCGAAGTGTTGAGTATTCCTACTCTACACTTCAAATGAATGTAAATGCGACACTTCCTTGCTAGGAAATAGCGTCTGCAGATGTCTAGGTATCGTAGCGATAGTGTTCTAATGCTACTTAAAACGCGATATCGCATCTCATTTCTATGTTTCATGGTAAGATATAATATGATTTGCGAAGTGTCATGTATTCCTCGTCTACACTTCAAATGAATGTAAATGCAACACTTCCTTGCAAGGAAATAGCGTTTGCAGATGTATACGTATCGTAGCAATAGATTTCTAACGCTTCTTAAAACGCGATATCGCATCTCATTTCTCTGTTTCATGGTAAGATATAATATGATTTGCGAAGTGTCATGTATTCCTCGTCTACACTTCAAATGAATGTGAATGCGATACTTCCTTGCTAGGAAATAGCGTTTGCAGATGTCTACGTATCGTAGCAATAGCTTTCTAATGCTTCTTAAAACGCGATATCGCATCTCATTTGTATGTTTCATGGTAAGATATAATATGATTTGCGAAGGGTTATGTATTCCTCCTCTACACTTCTAATGAATGTAAATGCGACACCTCCTTGCAAGGAAATAGCGTCTGCAGTTGTCTACCTATCGTAGCAATAGTGTTGTAATGCTTCTTAAAACGAGATATCGCATCTCATTTCTATGTTTCATGGTAAGATATAATATGATTTGCGAAGTGTTATGTATTCCTCGTCTACACTTCAAATGAATGTGAATGCGATACTTCCTCGCTAGGAAATAGCGTTTGCAGATGTCTACGTATCGTAGCAATAGCTTCCTAATGCTTCTTAAAACGCGATATCGCATCTCATTTCTATGTTTCATGGTAAGACGTAATATGATTTGCGAAGTGTTATGTATTCCTCCTCTACACTTCAAATGAATGTAAATGCGATATTTCCTTGCCAGGTAATAGCGTTTGCAAATGTCTACCTATCGTAGCAATAGTGTTCTAATGCTTCTTAAAACGCGATAGCGCATCTCATTTCTATGTTTCATGGTAAGATGTAATATGATTTGCGAAGTGTTATGTATTCCTCCTCTACAATTCAAATGAATGTAAATGCGACACTTCCTTGTTAGGAAATAGCGTCTGCAGATGTCTAGGTATCGTAGCAATAGAGTTCTAATGCTTCTTAAAACGAGATATCGCATCTCATTTCTCTGTTTCATGGTAAGATATAATATGATTTGCGAAGTGTCATGTATTCCTCTTCTACACTTCAAATGAATGTAAATGCGACACTTCCTTGCAAGGAAATAGCGTTTGCATATGTCTACGTATCGAAGCAATAGAGTTCAAATGCTTCTTAAAACGAGATATTGCATCTCATATCTATGTTTCATGATAAGATATAATATTCATTGCGAAGTGTTATGCATTCCTCGTATGCGATTCAAATGAATGTAAATGCGACACTTCCTTGCTAGGAAATAGCGTTTGCAGTTGTCTACGTATCGTAGCAATAGAGTTCTAATGCTTCTTAAAACGCGATATCGCATCTCATTTCTATGTTTCATGGCAAGACGTAATATGATTTGCGAAGTGTTGAGTATTCCTACTCTACACTTCAAATGAATGTAAATGCGACACTTCCTTGCTAGGAAATAGCGTTTGCAGTTGTCTACGTATCGTGGCAATAAAGTTCAAATGCTTCTTAAAACGAGATATTGCATCTCATATATATGTTTCATGATAAGATATAATATTCATTGCGAAGTGTTATGCATTCCTCGTATGCGATTCAAATGAATGTAAATGCGACACTTCCTTGCAAGGAAATAGCGTTTGCAGTTGTCTACGTATCGTAGCAATAGAGTTCTTATGATTCTTAAAACGCGATATCGCATCTCATTTCTATCTTTCATGGTAAGATATAATATGATTTGCGAAGTGTTATGTATTCCTCGTCTACACTTCAAATGAATGTGAATGCGACACTTCCTTGCTAGGAAATAGCGTTTGCAGATGTCTACGTATCGTAGCAATAGCTTTCTAATGCTTCTTAAGACGCGATATCGCATCTCATTTCTATGTTTCATTGTAAGATGTAATATGATTTGCGAAGTGTCATGTATTCCTCGTCTACACTTCAAATGAATGTAAATGCGACACTTCCTTGCAAGGAAATAGCGTCTGCAGATGTCTAGGTATCGTAGCGAAAGTGATCTAATGCTTCTTAAAACGCGATATCGCATCTCATTTCTATGTTTCATGGTAAGATATATTATGATTTGCGAAGTGTTATGTATTCCTCGTCTACACTTCAAGTGAATGTGAATGCGACACTTCCTCGCTAGGAAATAGCGTCTGCAGATATCTAGGTATCGTAGCGATAGTGTTCTAATGCTTCTTAAAACGCGATATCGCATCTCATTTCTATGTTTCATGGTAAGATGTAATATGATTTGCGAAGTGTTATGTATTCCTCCTCTACACTTCAAATGAATGTAAATGCGACACTTCCTTGCTAGGAAATAGCGTCTGCAGATATCTAGGTATCGTAGCAATAGAGTTCTAATGCTACTTAAAACGCGATATCGCATCTCATTTCTATGTTTCATGGTAAGATATAATATGATTTGCGAAGTGTCATGTATTCCTCGTCTACACTTCAAATGAATGTAAATGCAACACTTCCTTGCAAGGAAATAGCGTTTGCAGATGTTTACCTATCGTAGCAATAGAGTTCTAATGCTTCTTAAAACGCGATATCGCATCTCATTTCTATGTTTCATGGTAAGATATAATATGATTTGCGAAGTGTTATGTATTCCTGGTCTACACTTCAAATGAATGTAAATGCGACACTTCCTTGCAAGGAAACAGCATTCGCAGATGTCTAGGTATCGTAGCAATAGAGTTCATATGATTCTTAGAACGCGATATCGCATCTCATTTCTATGTTTCATGGTAAGATATAACATGATTTGCGAAGTGTTATGTATTCCTCGTCTACACTTCAAATGAATGTGAATGCGATACTTCCTCGCTAGGAAGTAGCGTTTGCAGATGTCTACGTATCGTAGCAATAGCTTTCTAATGCTTCTTAAAACGCGATATCGCATCTCATTTCTATGTTTCATGGTAAGATATAATATGATTTGCGAAGTGTTATGTATTCCTCGTCTACACTTCAAATGAATGTGAATGCGACACTTCCACGCTAGGAAATAGCGTTTGTAAATGTATTCGTATCGTAGCAATAGATTTCTAATGCTTCTTAAAACGCGATATCGCATCTCATTTCTCTGTTTCATGGTAAGATATAATATGATTTGCGAAGTGTTATGTATTCCTCGTCTACACTTCAAATGAATGTAAATGCGACACTTCCTTGCAAGGAAACAGCATTCGCAGATGTCTAGGTATCGTAGCAATAGAGTTCATATGATTCTTAGAACGCGATATCGCATCTCATTTCTATGTTTCATGGTAAGATATAATATGATTTGCGAAGTGTTATGTATTCCTCCTCTACACTTCTAATGAATGTAAATGCGACACCTCCTTGCAAGGAAATAGCGTTTGCAGTTGTCTACCTATCGTAGCAATAGTGTTGTAATGCTTCTTAAAACGAGATATCGCATCTCATTTCTATGTTTCATGGTAAGATATAATATGATTTGCGAAGTGTTATGTATTCCTCGTCTACACTTCAAATGAATGTAAATGCGACACTTCCTTGCAAGGAAATAGCGTTTGCTGATGTCTACGTATCGTAGCAATAGAGTTCAAATGCTTATTAAAACGAGATATTGCATCTCATATCTATGTTCCGTGATAAGATATAATATTCATTGCGAAGTGTTATGCATTCCTCGTATGCGATTCAAATGAATGTAAATGCGACACTTCCTTGCAAGGAAATAGCGTTTGCAGTTGTCTACGTATCGTAGCAATAGAGTTCTTATGATTCTTAAAACGCGATATCGCATCTCATTTCTATCTTTCATGGTAAGATATAATATGATTTGCGAAGTGTTATGTATTCCTCGTCTACACTTCAAATGAATGTGAATGCGACACTTCCTCGCTAGGAAATGGCGTTTGCAGATGTCTACGTATCGTAGCAATAGGTTTCTAATGCTTCTTAAAACGCGATATCGCATCTCATTTCTATGTATCATGGCAAGATATAATATGATTTGCGAAGTGTTATGTATTCCTCGACTACACTTCAAATGAATGTAAATGCGACACTTCCTTGCTAGGAAATAGCGTCTGCAGATGTCTAGGTATCGTAGCGATAGTGTTCTAATGCTACTTAAAACGCGATATCGCATCTCATTTCTATGTTTCATGGTAAGATATATTATGATTTGCGAAGTGTTATGTATTCCTCGTCTACACTTCAAATGAATGTGAATGCGACACTTCCTCGCTAGGAAATAGCGTTTGCAGATTTCTACGTATCGTAGCAATAGCTATCTAATGCTTCTTAAAACGCGATATCGCATCTCATTTCTATGTTTCATGCTAAGATATAATAAGATTTGCGAAGTGTTATGTATTCCTCGTCTACACTTCAAATGAATGTGAATGCGACACTTCCTCGCTAGGAAATAGCGTTTGCAGATGTATACGTATCGTAGCAATAGATTTCTAATGCTTCTTAAAACGCGATATCGCATCTCATTTCTCTGTTTCATGGTAAGATATAATATGATTTGCGAAGTGTCATGTATTCCTCGTCTACACTTCGAATGAATGTAAATGCGACACTTCCTTGCTAGGAAATAGCGTCTGCAGATGTCTAGGTATCGTAGCGATAGTGTTCTAATGCTTCTTAAAACGCGATATCGCATCTCATTTCTATGTTTCATGGTAAGATATATTATGATTTGCGATGTGTTATGTATTCCTCGTCTACACTTCAAATGAATGTGAATGCGACACTTCCTCGCTAGGAAATTGCGTTTGCAGATATCTACGTATCGTAGCATTAGCTTTCGAATGCTTCTTAAAACGCGATATCGCATCTCATATCTATGTTTCATGGTAAGATATAATATGATTTGCGAAATGTTATGTATTCCTCGTCTACACTTCAAATGAATGTGAATGCGACACTTCCTCGCTAGGAAATAGCGTTTGCAGATGTCTACGTACCGTAGCAATAGATTTCTAATGCTTCTTAAAACGCGATATCGCATCTCATTTCTATGTTTCATGGTAAGATATAACATGATTTGCGAAGTGTTATGTATTCCTCGTCTACACATCAAATGAATGTGAATGCGATACTTCGTCGCTAGGAAGTAGCGTTTGCAGATGTCTACGTATCGTAGCATTAGCTTTCTAATGCTTCTTAAAACGCGATATCGCATCTCATTTCTATGTTTCATGGTAAGATATAATATGATTTGCGAAGTGTTATGTATTCCTCGTCTACACTTCAAATGAATGTGAATGCGACACTTCCTTGCAAGGAAATAGCGTTTGCAAATGTTTACCTATCGTAGCAATAGAGTTCTAATGCTTCTTAAAACGCGATATCGCATCTCATTTCTATGTTTCATGGTAAGATGTAATATGATTTGCGAAGTGTTATGTATTCCTCCTCTACACTTCAAATGAATGTAAATGCGACACTTCCTTGCTAGGAAATAGCGTCTGCAGATGTCTAGGTATCGTAGCAATAGAGTTCTAATGCTTCTTAAAACGCGATATCGCATCTCATTTCTCTGTTTCATGGTAAGATATAATATGATTTGCGATGAGTCATGTATGCCTCTTCTACACTTCAAATGAATGTAAATGCGACACTTCCTTGCAAGGAAATAGCGTTTGCAGATGTCTACGTATCGTAGCAATAGCTTTCTAACGCTTCTTGAGACGCGATATCGCATCTCATTTCTATGTTTCATGGTAAGATATAATATGATTTGCGAAGTGTTATGTATTCCTCGTCCACAGTTCAAATGAATGTGAATGCGACACTTCCTTGCTAGGAAATAGCGTTTGCAGATGTCTACGTATCGTAGCATTAGCTTTCTAATGCTTCTTAAAACGCGATATCGCATCTCATTTCTATGTTTCATGGTAAGATATAATATGATTTGCGAAGAGTCATGTATTCCTCTTCTACACTTCAAATGAATGTAAATGCGACAGTTCCTTGCAAGGAAATAGCGTTTGCAGATGTTTACCTATCGTAGCAATAGATTTCTAATGCTTCTTAAAACGAGATATCGCATCTCATTTCTATGTTTCATGGTAAGATATAATATGATTTGCGAAGTGTTATGTATTCCTCGTCTACACTTCAAATGAATGTAAATGCGACACTTCCTTGCAAGGAAATAGCGTTTGCAGATGCTTACGGATCGAAGCAATAGAGTTCAGATGCTTCTTAAAACGAGATATTGCATCGCATATCTATGTTTCATGATAAGATATAATATTCATTGCGAAGTGTTATGCATTCCTCGTCTGCGATTCAAATGAACATAAATGCGACAGTTCCTTGCAAGGTAATAGCGTTTGCAGATGTCTACGTATCGTAACAGTAGAGTTCTTATGATTCTCAAAAAGCGATATCGCATCTCATTTCTAAGTTTCATGGTAAGATATAATATGATTTGGGTAGTGTTATGTGCTCCTCGTCTACACTTCAAATGATTGTAAATGCGACACTCCCTTGAAAGGAAATAGCGTCTGCAGATGTTTAGGTATTGCAGCGATAGAGTTCTGATGCTCCTCAAAACGCAGTATCGCATCTCATTTCTATGTTTCATGGTAAGATATAATATGATTTGTGAAGTGTGATGTATTCCTCGTCTACACTTCAAATGAATGTAAATGCGACACTTCCTTGCAAGGAAATAGCGTTTGCAGATGTCTACCTATCGAAGCAAAAGAGTTCAAATGCTACTTAAAACGAGATATTGCATCACATATCTATGTTTCATGATAAGATATATTATTCATTGCGAAGTGTTATGCATTCTACGTCTACGATTCAAATGAACGTAAATGCGACACTTCCTTGCTAGGAAATAGCGTCTGCAGATGTCTAGGTATCGCAGCGATAGAGTTCTGATGCTTCTCAAAACGCAATATCGCATCTCATTTCTATGTTTCATGGTAAGATATAATATGATTTGCGAAATGTGATGTATTCCTCGTCTACACTTCAAATGAATGTAAATGCGACACTTCCTTGCAAGGAGATAGCGTTTGCAGATGTCTACCTATCGTAGCAGTAGAGTTCTAATGCTTCTTAAAACGCGATATGGCATCTCATTTCTATGTTCCATGGTAAGATATAATATGATTTGCGAAGTGTTATGTATTCCTCGTCTACACTTCAAATGAATGCGAATGCGACACTTCCTTGCAAGGAAATAGCGTCTGCAGATGTCTACGTATCGTAGCAATAGAGTTCTTATGATTCTTAAAACGCGATATCGCATCTCATTTCTATGTTTCATGGTAAGATATAATATGATTTGCGAAGTGTCATGTATTCCTCGTCTACACTTCAAATGAATGTAAATGCGAGACTTCCTTGCTAGGAGATAGCGTCTGCAGATGTCTAGGTATCGTAGCAATAGTCTTCGAATGCTTCTTAAGACGCGATGTCGCATCTCATTTCTATGTTCCATGGTGAGATATAATATGATTTGCGATGTGTCATGTATTCCTCGTCTACACTTCAAATGAATGTAAATGCGACACTTCCTTGCTAGGAAATAGCGTCTGTAGATGTCTAGGTATCGTAGCAATAGAGTTCTAATGCTTCTTAAAACGCGATATCGCATCCCATTTCTGTGTTTCATAGTAAGATATTATATGATTTGCGAAGTGTTATGTATTCCTCGTCTACACTTCAAATAAATGTAAATGCGACACTTCCTTGCAAGGAAATAGCGTTTGCAGATGTCTACGTATCGTAGCAATAGTGTTCTAATGCTACTTAAAACGCGATATCGCATCTCATTTCCATGTTTCATGGTAAGATATAATATGATTTGCGAAGTGTTATGTATTCCTCGTCTACACTTCATATGAATGTAAATGCGACACTTCCTTGCAAGGAAATAGCGTTTGCAGATGTCTACGTACCGTAGCAATAGAGTTCTTATGATTCTCAAAACGCGATATCGCATCTCATTTCTAAGTTTCATGGTAAGATATAATATGATTTGGGTAGTGTTATGTGCTCCTCGTCTACACTTCAAATGATTGTAAATGCGACACTCCCTTGAAAGGAAATAGCGTCTGCAGATGTTTAGGTATCGCAGCGATAGAGTTCTGATGCTTCTCAAAACGCAATATCGCATCTCATTTCTATGTTTCATGGTAAGATATAATATGATTAGCGAAGTGTCATGTATTCATCGTCTACACTTCAAATGAATGTAAATGCGACACTTCCTTGTTAGGAAATAGCGTCTGCAGATGTCTAGATATCGTAGCAATAGTGTTCTAATGCTTCTTAAGACGCGATGTCGCATCTCATTTCTATGTTTCATGGTAAGATATAATATGATTTGCGAAGTGTCATGTATTCCTCGTCTACACTTCAATTGAATGTAAATGCGACACTTCCTTGCAAGGAAATAGCGTTTGCAGATGTCTACGTATCGTAGCAATGGAGTTCTTATGATTCTTAAAACGCTATATCTTATCTCATTTCTATGTTTCACGGTAAGATATAATATGATTTGCGAAGTGTTATGTATTCCTCGTCTACACTTCAAATGAATGTAAATGCGACACTTCCTTGCAAGGAAATAGCGTTTGCAGATGCTTACGTATCGAAGCAATAGAGTTCAGATGCTTCTTAAAACGAGATATTGCATCGCATATCTATGTTTCATGATAAGATATAATATTCATTGCGAAGTGTTATGCATTCCTCGCCTGCGATTCAAATGAACATAAATGCGACAGTTCCTTGCAAGGTAATAGCGTTTGCAGATGTCTACGTATCGTAACAGTAGAGTTCTTATGATTCTTAAAACGCGATATCGCATCTCATTTCTATGTTTCATGGTAAGATATAATATGATTTGCGAAGTGTCATGTATTCCTCGTCTACACTTCAAATGAATGTAAATGCGAGACTTCCTTGCTAGGAGATAGCGTCTGCAGATGTCTAGGTATCGTAGCAATAGTCTTCGAATGCTTCTTAAGACGCGATGTCGCATCTCATTTCTATGTTCCATGGTGAGATATAATATGATTTGCGAAGTGTCATGTATTCCGCGTCTACACTTCAAATGAATGTAAATGCGACACTTCCTTGCTAGGAAATAGCGTCTGTAGATGTCTAGGTATCGTAGCAATAGAGTTCTAATGCTTCTTAAAACGCGATATCGCATCTCATTTCTGTGTTTCATAGTAAGATATTATATGATTTGCGAAGTGTTATGTATTCCTCGTCTACACTTCAAATAAATGTAAATGCGGCACTTCCTTGCAAGGAAATAGCGTTTGCAGATGTCTACGTATCGTAGCAATAGTGTTCTAATGCTACGTAAAACGCGATATCGCATCTCATTTCCATGTTTCATGGTAAGATATAATATGATTTGCGAAGTGTTATGTATTCCTCGTCTACACTTCATATGAATGTAAATGCGACACTTCCTTGCAAGGAAATAGCGTTTGCAGATGTCTACGTACCGTAGCAATAGAGTTCTTATGATTCTCAAAACGCGATATCGCATCTCATTTCTAAGTTTCATGGTAAGATATAATATGATTTGGGTAGTGTTACGTGCTCCTCGTCTACACTTCAAATGATTGTAAATGCGACACTCCCTTGAAAGGAAATAGCGTCTGCAGATGTTTAGGTATCGCAGCGATAGAGTTCTGATGCTTCTCAAAACGCAATATCGCATCTCATTTCTATGTTTCATGGTAAGATATAATATGATTTGCGAAATGTGATGTATTCCTCGTCTACACTTCAAATGAATGTAAATGCGACACTTCCTTGCAAGGAGATAGCGTTTGCAGATGTCTACCTATCGTAGCAGTAGAGTTCTAATGCTTCTTAAAACGCGATATGGCATCTCATTTCTATGTTCCATGGTAAGATATAATATGATTTGCGAAGTGTTATGTATTCCTCGTCTACACTTCAAATGAATGCGAATGCGACACTTCCTTGCAAGGAAATAGCGTCTGCAGATGTCTACGTATCGTAGCAATAGAGTTCTTATGATTCTTAAAACGCGATATCGCATCTCATTTCTATGATTCGTGGTAAGATATAATATGATTTGCGAAGTGTTATGTATTCCTCGTCTACACTTCATATGAATGTTAATGCGACACTTCCCTGCAAGGAAAGTGCGTTTGCAGATGTCTACGTATCGTAGCAATAGAGTTCTTATGATTCTTAAAACGCGATATCGCATCTCATTTCTATGTTTCGTGGTAAGATATAATATGATTTGCGAAGTGTTATGTATTCCTCGTCTACACTTCAAATGAATGTAAATGCGACACTTCCTTCCAAAGAAATAGCGTTTGCTGATGCCTACGTATCGTAGCAATAGATTTCTAATGCTTCTTAAAACGCGATATCGCATCTCATTTCTATGTTTCATGGTAAGATATAATATGATTTGCGAAGTGTCATGTATTCCTCGTCTACACTTCAAATGAATGTAAATGCGACACTTCCTTCCAAAGAAATAGCGTTTGCTGATGCCTACGTATCGTAGCAATAGATTTCTAATGCTTCTTAAAACGCGATATCGCATCTCATTTCTATGTTTCATGGTAAGATATAATATGATTTGCGAAGTGTCATGTATTCTTCGTCTACACTTCAAATGAATGTAAATGCGACACTTCCTAGCAAGGAAATATCGTTTGCAGATGTCTACGTATCTTAGCAATAGTGTTCTAATGCTTCTTAAAACGCGATATCGCATCTCATTTCCATGTTTCATGGTAAGATATATTATGATTTGCGAAGTGTTATGTATTCCTCGTGTACACTTCATATGAATGTTAATGCGACACTTCCTTGCAAGGAAAGAGCGTTTGCAGATGTCTACGTATCGTAGCAATAGAGTTCTTATGATTCTTAAAACGCGAAATCGCATCTCATTTCTATGTTTCATGGTAAGATATAATATGATTTGCGAAGTGTTATGTACTCCTCGTCTACACTTCAAATGAATGTAAATGCGACACTTCCTTGGAAGGAAGTAGCGTCTGCAGATGTCTAGGTATCGTAGCAATAGATTTCAAATGCTTCTTAAAACGATATATTGCATCTCATATCTATGTTTAATGATAAGATATAATATTCATTGCGAAGTGTTGTGCATTCCTCGTCTACACTTCAAATGAATGTAAATGCGACACTTCCTTGCAAGGAAATAGCGTTTGCAGATGTATACGTATCGTAGCAATAGATTTCTAATGCTTCTTAAAACGCGATATCGCATCTCATTTCTATGTTTCATGGTAAGATATAATATGATTTGCGAAGTGTTATGTATTCCTCGTTTACACTTCAAATGAATGTAAATGCGACCCTTCCTTGCTAGGAAATAGCGTTTGCAGATTTCTGCGTATCGTAGCTATAGAGTTCTTATGATTCTTAAAACGCGATATCGCATCTCATTTCTATGTTTCATGGTAAGATATAATATGATTTGCGAAGTGTTATGTATTTCTCGTCTACACTTCAAATGAATGTAAATGCGACACTTCCTTGCAAGGAAATAGCGTTTGCAGATGCCTACGTATCGAAGCAATAGAGTTCAAATGCTTCTTAAAACCATATATTGCATCGCATATCTATGTTTCATGATAAGATATAATATTCATTGCGAAGTGTTATGCATTCCTCGTCTGCGATTCAAATGAACGTAAATGCGACACTTCCTTGCAAGGTAATAGCGTTTGCAGATGTCTACGCATCGTAACAGTAGAGTTCTTATGATTCTTAAAACGCGATATCGCATCTCATTTCTATGTTTCATGGTAAGATATAATATGATTAGCGAAGTGTCATGTATTCATCGTCTACACTTCAAATGAATGTAAATGCGACACTTCCTTGTTAGGAAATAGCGTCTGCAGATGTCTAGGTATCGTAGCAATAGTGTTCTAATGCTTCTTAAGACGCGATGTCGCATCTCATTTCTATGTTTCATGGTAAGATATAATATGATTTGCGAAGTGTCATGTATTCCTCGTCTACACTTCAATTGAATGTAAATGCGACACTTCCTTGCAAGGAAATAGCGTTTGCAGATGTCTACGTATCGTAGCAATGGAGTTCTTATGATTCTTAAAACGCTATATCTTATCTCATTTCTATGTTTCACGGTAAGATATAATATGTTTTGCGAAGTGTTATGTATTCCTCGTCTACACTTCAAATGAATGTAAATGCGACACTTCCTTGCAAGGAAATAGCGTTTGCAGATGCTTACGTATCGAAGCAATAGAGTTCAGATGCTTCTTAAAACGAGATATTGCATCGCATATCTATGTTTCATGATAAGATATAATATTCATTGCGAAGTGTTATGCATTCCTCGTCTGCGATTCAAATGAACATAAATGCGACAGTTCCTTGCAAGGTAATAGCGTTTGCAGATGTCTACGTATCGTAACAGTAGAGTTCTTATGATTCTTAAAACGCGATATCGCATCCCATTTCTATGTTTCATGGTAAGATATAATATGATTTGCAAAGTGTCATGTATTCCTCGTCTACACTTCAAATGAATGTAAATGCGAGACTTCCTTGCTAGGAAATAGCGTCTGCAGATGTCTAGGTATCGTAGCAATAGAGTTCTAATGCTTCTTAAAACGCGATATCGCATCTCATTTCTGTGTTTCATAGTAAGATATTATATGATTTGCGAAGTGTTATGTATTCCTCGTCTACACTTCAAATAAATGTAAATGCGACACTTCCTTGCAAGGAAATAGCGTTTGCAGATGTCTACGTATCGTAGCAATAGTGTTCTAATGCTACTTAAAACGCGATATCGCATCTCATTTCCATGTTTCATGGTAAGATATAATATGATTTGCGAAGTGTTATGTATTCCTCGTCTACACTTCATATGAATGTAAATGCGACACTTCCTTGCAAGGAAATTGCGTTTGCAGATGTCTACGTATCGTAGCAATAGAGTTCTTATGATTCTCAAAACGCGATATCGCATCTCATTTCTAAGTTTCATGGTAAGATATAATATGATTTGGGTAGTGTTATGTGCTCCTCGTCTACACTTCAAATGATTGTAAATGCGACACTCCCTTGAAAGGAAATAGCGTCTGCAGATGTTTAGGTATTGCAGCGACAGAGTTCTGATGCTCCTCAAAACGCAGTATCGCATCTCATTTCTATGTTTCATGGTAAGATATAATATGATTTGTGAAGTGTGATGTATTCCTCGTCTACACTTCAAATGAATGTAAATGCGACACTTCCTTGCAAGGAAATAGCGTTTGCAGATGTCTACCTATCGAAGCAAAAGAGTTCAAATGCTACTTAAAACGAGATATTGCATCACATATCTATGTTTCATGATAAGATATATTATTCATTGCGAAGTGTTATGCATTCTACGTCTACGATTCAAATGAACGTAAATGCGACACTTCCTTGCTAGGAAATAGCGTCTGCAGATGTCTAGGTATCGTAGCAATAGAGTTCTTATGATTCTTAGAACGCGATATCGCACCTCTTTTCTATGTTTCATGGTAAGATATAATATGATTTGCGAAGTGTTACGTATTCCTCGTCTACAGTTCATATGAATATTAATGCGACACTTCCTTGCAAGGAAAGTGCGTTTGCAGATGTCTGCGTATCGTAGTAATAGAGTTCTTATGATTCTTAAAACGCGATATCGCATCTCATTTCTATGTTTCATGGTAAGATATAATATGATTTGCGTAGTGTTATGTACTCCTCGTCTACACTTCAAACGATTGTAAATGCGACACTCCCTTGAAAGGAAATAGCGTCTGCAGATGTTTAGGTATCGCAGCGATAGAGTTCTGATGCTTCTCAAAACGCAATATCGCATCTCATTTCTATGTTTCATGGTAAGATATAATATGATTTGCGAAGTGT
This sequence comes from Xylocopa sonorina, assembly GCF_050948175.1. Lineage (NCBI taxonomy): Eukaryota > Metazoa > Arthropoda > Insecta > Hymenoptera > Apidae > Xylocopa > Xylocopa sonorina. The sequence continues at coordinate 828,933 of NW_027490210.1, read as the reverse complement.
TATGTATTCCTCGTCTACACTTCATATGAATGTTAATGCGACACTTCCCTGCAAGGAAAGTGCGTTTGCAGATGTCTACGTATCGTAGCAATAGAGTTCTTATGATTCTTAAAACGCGATATCGCATCTCATTTCTATGTTTCGTGGTAAGATATAATATGATTTGCGAAGTGTTATGTATTCCTCGTCTACACTTCAAATGAATGTAAATGCAACACTTCCTTCCAAAGAAATAGCGTTTGCTGATGCCTACGTATCGTAGCAATAGATTTCTAATGCTTCTTAAAACGCGATATCGCATCTCATTTCTATGTTTCATGGTAAGATATAATATGATTTGCGAAGTGTCATGTATTCCTCGTCTACACTTCAAATGAATGTAAATGCGACACTTCCTTGCTAGGAAATAGCGTCTGCAGATGTCTAGGTATCGTAGCAATAGAGTTCTAATGCTTATTAAAACGCGATATCGCATCTCATTTCTATGTTTCATGGTAAGATATAATATGATTTGCGAAGTGTTATGTATTCCTCGTCTACACTTCAAATGAATGTAAATGCGACACTTCCTCGCTAGGAAATAGCGTTTGCAGATGTCTACGTGTCGTAGCAATAGAGATCTAATGCTTCATTTCTATGTTTCATGGTAAGATATAATATGATTTGCGTAGTGTTATGTATTCCTCGTCTACACTTCAAATGAATGTAAATGCGACACTTCTTTGCAAGGAAATAGCGTTTGCAGATGTCTACCTATCGTAGCAGTAGAGTTCTAATGATTATTAGAACGCGATATCGCATCTCATTTCTATGTTTCATGGTAAGATATAATATGATTTGCGAAGTGTTATGTATTCCTCGTATACGATTCAAATGAATGTAAATGCGACACTTCCTTGCAAGGAAATAGCGTTTGCAGATGTCTACGCATCGTAGCAATAGAGTTCTTACGATTCTTAAAACGCAATACCGCATCTCATTTCTATGTTTCATGGTAAGATATAATATGATTTGCGAAGTGTTATGCATTCCTCGTATACGATTCAAATGAATGTAAATGCGACACTTCCTTGCAAGGAAATAGCGTTTGCAGATGTCTACGCATCGTAGCAATAGAGTTCTTATGATTCTTAAAACGTAATACCGCATCTCATTTCTATGTTTCATGGTAAGATATAATATGATTTGCGAAGTGTCATGTATTCCTCGTCTACACTTCAAATGAATGTAAATGCGTCACTTCTTTGCTAGGAAATAGCGTCTGCAGATATCTAGGTATCGTAGCAATAGAGTTCAAATGCTTCTTAAAACGAGATATTGTATCTCATATCCATGTTTCATGATAAGATATAATATTCATTGCGAAGTGTTATGCATTCCTCGTATACGATTCAAATGAATGCAAATGCGACACTTCCTTGCAAGGAAATAGCGTTTGCAGATGTCTACCTATCGTAGCAATAGAGTTCTAGTGCTTCTTAAAACGCGATATTGCATCTCATATCTATGTTTCATGATAAGATATAGTATTCATCGAGAAGTGTTATGCATTCCTCGTCTACGATTCAAATGAATGTAAATGCGACACTTCCTTGCCAGGAAATAGCGTTTGCAGATGTCTACGTATCGTAGCAATGGAGTTCTTATGATACTTAAAACCCGATATCGTATCTCATTTCTATGTTTTATGGTAAGATATAATATGATTTGCGAAGTGTCATGTATTCCTCGTCTACACTTCAAATGAATGTAAATGCGACACTTCCTTGCTAGGAAATAGCGTCTGCAGATGTCTAGGTATCGTAGTAATAGAGTTGAAATGCTTCTTAAAACTAATTATTGCATCTCATATCTATGTTTCCTGGTAAGATATAATACTCATTGCGAAGTGTTATGCATTCCTCGTATACGATTCAAATGAATGTAAATGCGACACTTCCTTGCTAGGAAATAGCGTCTGCAGATGTCTAGGTATCGTAGCAATAGAGTTCAAATGCTTCTTAAAACTAGATATTGCATTACATATCTATGTTTCATGATAAGATATAATATTCATTGCGAAGTGTTATGCATTCCTCGTATACGATTCAAATGAATGTAAATGCGACACTTCCTTGCAAAGAAATAGCGTTTGCAGATGTCTGCGTATCGTAGCAATAGATTTCTAATGCTTCTTAAAATGCGATATCGCATCCCATTTCTATGTTTCATGGTAAGATATAATATGATTTGCGAAGTGTCATGTATTCCTCGTCTACACTTCAAACGAATGTAAATGCGATACTTCCTTGCAATTAAATAGAGTTTGCAGATGTCTACGTATCGAAGCAATAGTGTTCAAATGCTTCTTAAAACGAGATATTGCATCTCATATCTATGTTTCATGATAAGATATAATATTCATTGCGAAGTGTTATGCATTCCTCGTATACGATTCAAATGAATGTAAATGCGACACTTCCTTGCAAAGAAATAGCGTTTGCAGATGTCTGCGTATCGTAGCAATAGATTTCTAATGCTTCTTAAAATGCGATATCGCATCTCATTTCTATGATTCATGGTAAGATATAATATGATTTGCGAAGTGTTATGTATTCCTCGTCTACACTTCAAATGAATGTAAATGCGACTCTTCCTTGCAAAGAAATAGCGTTTGCAGATGTCTACGTATCGTAGCAATAGATTTCTAATGCTTCTTAAAACGCGATATCGCATCTCATTTCTATGTTTCATGGTAAGATATAATATGATTTGCGAATTGTTATTTATTCCTCGTCTACACTTCAAATGAATGTAAAGGCGACACTTCCTTGCAAGGAAATAGCGTTTGCAGATGTCTACCTGTCGTAGCAATAGAGTTCTAATGCATCTTAAAACGCGATATCGCATCTCATTTCTATGTTTCATGGTAAGATATAATATGATTTGCGAAGTTTTATGTATTTCTCGTCTACACTTCAAATGAATGTAAATGCGACACTTCCATGCAAGGAAATAGCGTTTGCAGATTTCTACGTATCGTAGCAATAGATTTCTAATGCTTCTTAAAACGCGATATCGCATCTCATTTCTATGTTTCATGGTAAGATATAATATGATTTGCGAAGTGTCATGTATTCCTCGTCTACACTTCAAATGAATATAAATGCGACACTTCTTTGCTAGGAAATAGCGACTGCAGATGTCTTGGTATCGTAGCAATAGAGTTCAAATGCTTCTTAAAATGAGATATTGCATCTCATATCTATGTTTCATAATAAGATATAATATTCATTGCGAAGTGTTATGCATTCCTCGTATACGATTCAAATGAATGTAAATGCGACACTTCCTTGCAAGGAAATAGCGTTTGCGGATGTCTACGCATCGTAGCAATAGAGTTCTTATGATTCTTAAAACGCAATACCGCATCTCATTTCTATGTTTCATGGTAAGATATAATATGATTTGCGAAGTGTCATGTATTCCTCGTCTACACTTCAAATGAATGTAAATGCGTCACTTCTTTGCTAGGAAATAGCGTCTGCAGATGTCTAGGTATCGTAGCAATAGAGTTCAAATGCTTCTTAAAACGAGATATTGCATCTCATATCTATGTTTCATGATAAGATATAATATTCATTGCGAAGTGTTATGCATTCCTCGTATACGATTCAAATGAATGTAAATGCGACACTTCCTTGCAAAGAAATAGCGTTTGCAGATGTCTGCGTATCGTAGCAATAGATTTCTAATGCTTCTTAAAATGCGATATCGCATCTCATTTCTATGATTCATGGTAAGATATAATATGATTTGCGAAGTGTTATGTATTCCTCGTCTACACTTCAAATGAATGTAAATGCGACTCTTCCTTGCAAAGAAATAGCGTTTGCAGATGTCTACGTATCGTAGCAATAGATTTCTAATGCTTCTTAAAACGCGATATCGCATCTCATTTCTATGTTTCATGGTAAGATATAATATGATTTGCGAATTGTTATTTATTCCTCGTCTACACTTCAAATGAATGTAAAGGCGACACTTCCTTGCAAGGAAATAGCGTTTGCAGATGTCTACGCATCGTAGCAATAGAGTTCTTATGATTCTTAAAACGTAATACCGCATCTCATTTCTATGTTTCATGGTAAGATATAATATGATTTGCGAAGTGTCATGTATTCCTCGTCTACACTTCAAATGAATGTAAATGCGTCACTTCTTTGCTAGGAAATAGCGTCTGCAGATATCTAGGTATCGTAGCAATAGAGTTCAAATGCTTCTTAAAACGAGATATTGTATCTCATATCCATGTTTCATGATAAGATATAATATTCATTGCGAAGTGTTATGCATTCCTCGTATACGATTCAAATGAATGCAAATGCGACACTTCCTTGCAAGGAAATAGCGTTTGCAGATGTCTACCTATCGTAGCAATAGAGTTCTAGTGCTTCTTAAAACGCGATATTGCATCTCATATCTATGTTTCATGATAAGATATAGTATTCATCGAGAAGTGTTATGCATTCCTCGTCTACGATTCAAATGAATGTAAATGCGACACTTCCTTGCCAGGAAATAGCGTTTGCAGATGTCTACGTATCGTAGCAATGGAGTTCTTATGATACTTAAAACCCGATATCGTATCTCATTTCTATGTTTTATGGTAAGATATAATATGATTTGCGAAGTGTCATGTATTCCTCGTCTACACTTCAAATGAATGTAAATGCGACACTTCCTTGCTAGGAAATAGCGTCTGCAGATGTCTAGGTATCGTAGTAATAGAGTTGAAATGCTTCTTAAAACTAATTATTGCATCTCATATCTATGTTTCCTGGTAAGATATAATACTCATTGCGAAGTGTTATGCATTCCTCGTATACGATTCAAATGAATGTAAATGCGACACTTCCTTGCTAGGAAATAGCGTCTGCAGATGTCTAGGTATCGTAGCAATAGAGTTCAAATGCTTCTTAAAACTAGATATTGCATTACATATCTATGTTTCATGATAAGATATAATATTCATTGCGAAGTGTTATGCATTCCTCGTATACGATTCAAATGAATGTAAATGCGACACTTCCTTGCAAAGAAATAGCGTTTGCAGATGTCTGCGTATCGTAGCAATAGATTTCTAATGCTTCTTAAAATGCGATATCGCATCCCATTTCTATGTTTCATGGTAAGATATAATATGATTTGCGAAGTGTCATGTATTCCTCGTCTACACTTCAAACGAATGTAAATGCGATACTTCCTTGCAATTAAATAGAGTTTGCAGATGTCTACGTATCGAAGCAATAGTGTTCAAATGCTTCTTAAAACGAGATATTGCATCTCATATCTATGTTTCATGATAAGATATAATATTCATTGCGAAGTGTTATGCATTCCTCGTATACGATTCAAATGAATGTAAATGCGACACTTCCTTGCAAAGAAATAGCGTTTGCAGATGTCTGCGTATCGTAGCAATAGATTTCTAATGCTTCTTAAAATGCGATATCGCATCTCATTTCTATGATTCATGGTAAGATATAATATGATTTGCGAAGTGTTATGTATTCCTCGTCTACACTTCAAATGAATGTAAATGCGACTCTTCCTTGCAAAGAAATAGCGTTTGCAGATGTCTACGTATCGTAGCAATAGATTTCTAATGCTTCTTAAAACGCGATATCGCATCTCATTTCTATGTTTCATGGTAAGATATAATATGATTTGCGAATTGTTATTTATTCCTCGTCTACACTTCAAATGAATGTAAAGGCGACACTTCCTTGCAAGGAAATAGCGTTTGCAGATGTCTACCTGTCGTAGCAATAGAGTTCTAATGCATCTTAAAACGCGATATCGCATCTCATTTCTATGTTTCATGGTAAGATATAATATGATTTGCGAAGTTTTATGTATTTCTCGTCTACACTTCAAATGAATGTAAATGCGACACTTCCATGCAAGGAAATAGCGTTTGCAGATTTCTACGTATCGTAGCAATAGATTTCTAATGCTTCTTAAAACGCGATATCGCATCTCATTTCTATGTTTCATGGTAAGATATAATATGATTTGCGAAGTGTCATGTATTCCTCGTCTACACTTCAAATGAATATAAATGCGACACTTCTTTGCTAGGAAATAGCGACTGCAGATGTCTTGGTATCGTAGCAATAGAGTTCAAATGCTTCTTAAAATGAGATATTGCATCTCATATCTATGTTTCATAATAAGATATAATATTCATTGCGAAGTGTTATGCATTCCTCGTATACGATTCAAATGAATGTAAATGCGACACTTCCTTGCAAGGAAATAGCGTTTGCGGATGTCTACGCATCGTAGCAATAGAGTTCTTATGATTCTTAAAACGCAATACCGCATCTCATTTCTATGTTTCATGGTAAGATATAATATGATTTGCGAAGTGTCATGTATTCCTCGTCTACACTTCAAATGAATGTAAATGCGTCACTTCTTTGCTAGGAAATAGCGTCTGCAGATGTCTAGGTATCGTAGCAATAGAGTTCAAATGCTTCTTAAAACGAGATATTGCATCTCATATCTATGTTTCATGATAAGATATAATATTCATTGCGAAGTGTTATGCATTCCTCGTATACGATTCAAATGAATGTAAATGCGACACTTCCATGCAAGGAAATAGCGTTTGCAGATTTCTACGTATCGTAGTAATAGGTTTCTAATGCTTCTTAAAACGCGATATCGCATCTCATTTCTATGTTTCATGGTGAGATATAATATGATTTGCGAAGTGTTATGTATTCCTCGTCTACACTTCAAATGAATGTAAATGCGACACTTGCTTGCAAAGAAATAGCGTTTGCAGATGTCTACGTATCGTAGCAATAGATTACTAATGCTACTTAAAACGCGATATCGCATCTCATTTCTATGTTTCATGGTAAGATATAATGTGATTTGCGAAGTGTTATGTATTCCTCGTCTACATTTCAAATGAATGTAAATGCGACACTTCCTTGCAAGGAAATAGCGTTTGCAGATGTCTACCTATCGTAGCAATAGGGTTCTAATGCTTCTTAGAACGCGATATCGCATCTCATTTCTTTGTTTCATGGTAAGATATAATATGATTTGCGAAGTGTCATGTATTCCTCGCCTACACTTCAAATGAAAGTAAATGCGACACTTCCTTGCAAGGAAATAGCGTTTGCAGATGTCTACGTATCGTAGCAATGGAGTTCCTATGATTCTTAAAACGCGGTATCGATCTCAATTCTATGTTTCATGGTAAGATATAATATGATTTGCGAAGTGTTGTGGATTCCTCGTCTACACTTCAAATGAATGTAAATGCGACACTTCGTTGCAAGGAAATAGCGTTTGCAGATGTCTACGTATCGTAGCAATAGAGTTCTTATGATTCATAAAACGCGATAACACATCTCATTTCAATGCTTCATGGTAAGATATAATTTGATTTGCGAAGTGTTATGTATTCCTCGTCTGCACTTCAAATGAATGTAAATGCGACACTTCCTTACTAGGAAATAGCGTCTGCAGATGTCTAGGTATCGTAGCAATAGAGTTCAAATGCTTCCTAAAACGAGATATTGCATATCATATCTATGTTTAATGATAAGATATAATATTCATTGCGAAGTGTTATGCATTCCTCGTCTACGATTCAAATGAATGTAAATGCGACACTTCCTTGCAAAGAAATAGCGTTTGCAGATGTCTACGTATCGTAGCAATAGATTACTAATGCTACTTAAAACGCGATATCGCATCTCATTTCTATGTTTCATGGTAAGATATAATATGATTTGCGAAGTGTTATGCATTCCTCGTATACGATTCAAATGAATGTAAATGCGACACTTCCTTGCAAGGAAATAGCGTTTGCAGATGTCTACGCATCGTAGCAATAGAGTTCTTATGATTCTTAAAACGCAATACCGCATCTCATTTCTTTGTTTCATGGTAAGATATAATATGATTGATGAAGTGTCATGTATTCCTCGTCTACACTTCAAATGAATGTAAATGCGACACTTCTATGCTAGGAAATAGCGTCTGCAGATGTCTAGGTATCGTAGCAATAGAGTTCAAATGCTTCTTAAAACGCGATATTGCATCTCATATCTATGTTTCATGATAAGATATAATATTCATTGCGAAGTGTTATGCATTCCTTGTATACGATTCAAATGAATGTAAATGCGACACTTCCTTGCAAGGAAATAGCGTTTGTAGATGTCTACGTATCGTAGCAATAGAGTTCTTATGATTCTTAAAACGCGATATCGATCTCAATTCTATGTTTCATGGTAAGATATAATATGATTTGCGAAGTGTTATGTATTCCTCGTCTACACTTCAAATGACTATAAATGCAACGCTTCCTTGCAAAGAAATAGCGTTTGCAGATGTCTACGTATCGTAGCAATAGAGTTCTTATGATTTTTAAAACGCGATATCGCATCTCATTTCTATGGTTCATGGTATGATATAATATGATTTGCGAAGTGTTATGTATTCCTCGTCTACACTTCAAATGAATGTAAATGCGACAGTTCCTTGCTAGGAAATAGCGTCTGCAGATGTCTAGGTATCGTAGCGATAATGTTCTAATGCTTCTTAAAACGCGATATCGCATCTCATTTCAATGCTTCATGGTAAGATATAATTTGATTTGCGAAGTGTTATGTATTCCTCGTCTGCACTTCAAATGAATGTAAATGCGACACTTCCTTACTAGGAAATAGCGTCTGCAGATGTCTAGGTATCGTAGCAATAGAGTTCAAATGCTTCCTAAAACGAGATATTGCATCTCATATCTATGTTTAATGATAAGATATAATATTCATTGCGAAGTGTTATGCATTCCTCGTCTACGATTCAAATGAATGTAAATGCGACACTTCCTTGCAAGGAAATAGAGTTTGCAGATGTCTACGTATCGTAGCAATGGAGTTCTTATGATTCTTAAAACGCGGTATCGATCTCAATTCTATGTTTCATGGTAAGATATAATATGATTTGCGAAGTGTTGTGGATTCCTCGTCTACACTTCAAATAAATGTAAATGCAACACTTCCTTGCAAAGAAATAGCGTTTGCAGATGTCTACGTATCGTAGAAATAGGTTTCTAATGCTTCTTAAAACGCGATATCGCATCTCTTTTCTATGTTTCATGGTAAGATATAATATGATTTGCGAAGTGTCATGTATTCCTCGTCTACACTTCAAATGAATGTAAATGCGACACTTCCTTGCAAGGAAATAGCGTTTGCAGATGTCTACCTATCGTAGCAATAGGGTTCTGATGCTTCTTAAAACGCGATATCGCATCTCATTTCTATGTTTCATGGTAAGATATAATATGATTTGCGAAGTGTTATGTATTCCTCGTCTACACTTCAAATGAATGTAAATGCAACGCTTCCTTGCAAAGAAATAGCGTTTGCAGATGTCTACGTATCGCAGCAATAGAGTTCTTATGATTCTTAAAACGCGATATCGCATCTCATTTCTATGGTTCATGGTATGATATAATATGATTTGCGAAGTGTTATGTATTCCTCGTCTACACTTCAAATGAATGTAAATGCGACACTTCCTTGCTAGGAAATAGCGTCTGCAGATGTCTAGGTATCGTAGCGATAGTGTTCTAATACTTCTTAAAACGCGATATCGCATCTCATTTCAATGTTTCATGGTAAGATATAATTTGATTTGCGAAGTGTTATGTATTCCTCGTCTGCACTTCAAATGAATGTAAATGCGACACTTCCTTACTAGGAAATAGCGTCTGCAGATGTCTAGGTATCGTAGCAATAGAGTTCAAATGCTTCCTAAAACGAGATATTGCATCTCATATCTATGTTTAATGATAAGATATAATATTCATTGCGAAGTGTTATGCATTCCTCGTCTACGATTCAAATGAATGTAAATGCGACACTTCCTTGCAAGGAAATAGCGTTTGCAGATGTCTACGTATCGTAGCAATAGAGTTCTTATGATTCTTAAAACGCGATACCGCATCTCATTTCTATGTTTCATGGTAAGATATAATATGATTTGCGAAGTGTCATGTATTCCTCGTCTACACTTCAAATGAATGTAAATACGACACTTCATTGCTAGGAAATAGCGTCTGCAGATGTCTAGGTATCGTAGCAATGGAGTTCTTATGATTCTTAAAACGCGATATCGCAACTCATTTCTATGTTTCATGGTAAGATATAATATGATTTGCGAAGTGTTGTGGATTCCTCGTCTACACTTCAAATAAATGTAAATGCAACACTTCCTTGCAAAGAAATAGCGTTTGCAGATGTCTACGTATCGTAGAAATAGGTTTCTAATGCTTCTTAAAACGCGATATCGCATCTCTTTTCTATGTTTCATGGTGAGATATAATATGATTTGCGAAGTGTCATGTATTCCTCATCTACACTTCAAATGAATGTAAATGCGACACTTCCTTGCAAGGAAATAGCGTTTGCAGATGTCTACCTATCGTAGCAATAGGTTTCTAATGCTTCTTAAAACGCGATATCGCATCTCTTTTCTATGTTTCATGGTAAGATATAATATGATTTGCGAAGTGTCATGTATTCCTCGTCTACACTTCAAATGAATGTAAATGCGACACTTCCTTGCAAGGAAATAGCGTTTGCAGATGTCTACCTATCGTAGCAATAGGGTTCTGATGCTTCTTAAAACGCGATTTCGCATATCATTTCTATGTTTCATGGTAAGATATAATATGATTTGCGAAGTGTTATGTATTCCTCGTCTACACTTCAAATGAATGTAAATGCAACGCTTCCTTGCAAAGAAATAGCGTTTGCAGATGTCTACGTATCGTAGCAATAGAGTTCTTATGATTCTTAAAACGCGATATCGCATCTCATTTCTATGGTTCATGGTATGATATAATATGATTTGCGAAGTGTTATGTATTCCTCGTCTACACTTCAAATGAATGTAAATGCGACACTTCCTTGCAAGGAAATAGCGTCTGCAGATGTCTAGGTATCGTAGCGATAGTGTTCTAATGCTTCTTAAAACGCGATATCGCATCTCATTTCAATGTTTCATGGTAAGATATAATTTAATTTGCGAAGTGTTATGTATTCCTCGTCTGCACTTCAAATGAATGTAAATGCGACACTTCCTTACTAGGAAATAGCGTCTGCAGATGTCTAGGTATCGTAGCAATAGAGTTCAAATGCTTCCTAAAACGAGATATTGCATCTCATATCTATGTTTAATGATAAGATATAATATTCATTGCGAAGTGTTATGCATTCCTCGTCTACGATTCAAATGAATGTAAATGCGACACTTCCTTGCAAGGAAATAGCGTCTGCAGATGTCTAGGTATCGTAGCGATAGTGTTCTAATGCTTCTTAAAACGCGATATCGCATCTCATTTCTATGTTTCATGGTAAGATATAATATGATTCGCGAAGTGTTATGTATTCCTCGTCTACGATTCAAATGAATGTAAATGCGACACTTCCTTGCAAAGAAATAGCGTTTGCAGATATTTACCTATCGTAGCAATAGGGTTCTAATGCTTCTTAAAACGCGATATCGCATCTCATTTCTATGTTTCATGGTAAGATATAATATGATTTGCGAAGTGTTATGTATTCCTCGTCTACACTTCAAATGAATGTAAATGAAACCCTTCCTTGCAAAGAAATTGCGATTGCAGATGTCTACGTCTCGTAGCAATAGAGTTCTTATGATTCTTAAAACGCGATATCGCAACTCATTTCTATAGTTCATGGTAAGATATAATATGATTTGCGAAGTGTTATGTATTCCTCGTCTACACTTCAAATGAAGGTAAATGCGACACTTCCTTGAAAGGAAATAGCGTTTGCAGATGTCTACGTATCGTAGCAATGGAGTTCTTATGATTCTTAAAACGCGGTATCGATCTCAATTCTATGTTTCATGGTAAGATATAATATGATTTGCGAAGTGTTATGTATTCCTCGTCTACACTTCAAATGAATGTAAATGCGACACTTCCTTGCAAGGAAATAGCGTTTCCAGATGTCTACGTATCGTAGCAACAGATTTCTAATGCTTCTTAAAACGCGATATCGCATCTCATTTCTATGTTTCATGGTAAGATATAATATGATTTGCGAAGTGTTATGTATTCCTCGTCTACGCTTCAAATGAATGTAAATGCGACACTTCCTTGCAAGGAAATAGCGTTTGCAGATATCTACCTATCGTAGCAATAGGGATCTAATGCTTCTTAAAAGGCGATACCGCATCTCATTTCTATGTTTCATGGTAAGATATAATATGATTTGCGAAGTGTTATGTATTCCTCGTCTACGCTTCAAATGAATGTAAATGCGACACTTCCTTGCAAGGAAATAGCGTATGCAGATGTCTACCTATCGTAGCAATAGGGTTCTAATGCTACTTAAAACGCGATATCGCATCTCATTTCTATGTTTCATGGTAAGATATAATATGATTTGCGAAGTGTTATGTATTCCTCGTCTACACTTCAAATGAATGTAAATGAAACGCTTCCTTGCAAAGAAATTGCGATTGCAGATGTCTACGTCTCGTAGCAATAGAGTTCTTATGATTCTTAAAACGCGATATCGCAACTCATTTCCATAGTTCATGGTAAGATATAATATGATTTGCGAAGTGTCATGTATTCCTCGTCTACACTTCAAATGAATGTAAATGCGACACTTCCTTGCTGGGAAATAGCGTCTGCAGATGCCTAGGTATCGTAGCGATAGAGTTCTAATGCTTCTTAAAACGCGATATCGCATCTCATTTCTATGTTTCATGGTAAGATATAATATGATTTGCGAAGTGTTATGTATTCCTCGTCGACACTTCAAATGAATGTTAATGCGACACTTCCTTGCAAGGAAAGAGCGTTTGCAGATGTCTACGTATCGTAGCAATAGAGTTCTTATGATTCTTAAAACCGCGATATCGCATCTCATTTCTATGTTTCATGGTAAGATATAAAATGATTTGCGAAGTGTTATGTACTCCTCGTCTACACTTCAAATGAATGTAAATGCGACACTTCCTTGAAAGGAAATAGCGTCTGCAGATGTCCAGGTATCGTAGCGATAGTGTTCTAATGCTTCTTAAAACGCGATATCGCATCTCATTTCTATGTTTCATGGTAAGATATAATATGATTTGCGAAGTGTTATGTATTCCTCGTCTACAATTCAAATGAATGTAAATGCGACACTTCCTTGCTAGGAAATAGCGTCTGCAGATGTCTAGGTATCGTAGCGATAGAGTTCTAATGCTTCTTAAAACGCGATATCGCATCTCATTTCTATGTTTCATGGTAAGATATAATATGATTTGCGAAGTGACATGTATTACTCGTCTACACTTCAAATGAATGTAAATGCGACACTTCCTTGCAAGGAAATAGCGTCTGCAGATGACTACGTATCGTAGCAATGGAGTTCTAACTCTTCTTAAAACGCGATATCGCATCTCATTTCTATGTTTCATGGTAAGATATAATATGATTTGCGAATTGTCATGTATTCCTCGTCTACACTTCAAATGAATGTAAATGCGACACTTCCTAGCTGGGAAATAGCGTTTGCAGATGTCTAGGTATCGTAGCAATAGAGTTCAAATGCTTCTTAAAACGAGATATTGCATCTCATATCTATGTTTCATGATAAGATATAATACTCATTGGGAAGTGTTATGCATTCCTCGTATACGATTCAAATGATTGTAAATGCGACACTTCCTTGCAAGGAAATAGCGTTTGCAGTTGTCTACGTATCGTAGCAATAGAATTCCTATGATTCTTAAAACGCGATATCGCATCTGATTTCTATGTTTCATGGTAAGATATAATATGATTTGCGAAGTGTTATGTATTCCTCGTCTACACTTCAAATGAATGTGAATGAGACACTTCCTCGCTAGGAAATAGCGTTTGCAGATGTCTACGAATCGTAGCAATAGTGTTCTTATGATTCTTAAAACGCGATATCCTATCTCATTTCTATGTTTCATGGTAAGTTATAATATGATTTGCGAAGTGTTATGTATTCCTCGTCTACAATTCAAATGAATGTAAATGCGACACGTCCTTGCTAGGAAATAGCGTCTGCAGATGTCTAGGTATCGTAGCGATAGAGTTCTAATGCTTCTTAAAACGCGATATCGCATCTCATTTCTATGTTTCATGGTAAGGTATAATATGATTTGCGAAGTGTTATGTATTCCTCGTCTACACTTCAAATGAATGTTAATGCGACACTTCCTTGCAAGGAAAGAGCGTTTGCAGATGTCTACGTATCGTAGCAATAGAGTTCTTATGATTCCTAAAACCGCGATATCGCATCTCATTTCTATGTTTCATGGTAAGATATAAAATGATTTGCGAAGTGTTATGTACTCCTCGTCTACACTTCAAATGAATGTAAATGCGACACTTCCTTGAAAGGAAATAGCGTCTGCAGATGTCCAGGTATCGTAGCGATAGTGTTCTAATGCTTCTTAAAACGCGATATCGCATCTCATTTCTATGTTTCATGGTAAGATATAATATGATTTGCGAAGTGTTATGTATTCCTCGTCTACACTTCATATGATTGTAAATGCGACACTTCCTTGCAAAGAAATAGCGTTTGCAGATGTCTACGTATCGTAGCAATAGATATCTATTGCTTCTTAAAATGCGATATCGCATCTCATTTCTATGGTTTATGGTAAGATGTAATATGATTTGCGAAGTGTCATGTATTCCTCGTCTACACTTCAAATGAATGTAAAAGCGACACTTCCTTGCAAGGAAATAGCGTTTGCAAATGTCTACCTATCGTAGCAATAGAGTTCTTATGATTCTTAAAACGCGATATCGCATCTCATTTCCATGTTTCATGGTAAGATATAATATGATTTGCGGAGTGTCATGTATTCCTCGTCTACACTTCAAATGAATGTAAATGCGACACTTCCCTGCTGGGAAATAGCGTCTGCAGATGCCTAGGTATCGTAGCGATAGAGTTCTAATGCTTCTTAAAACGCGATATCGCATCTCATTTCTATGTTTCATGGTAAGATATAATATGATTTGCGAAGTGTTATGTATTCCCCGTCTACAATTCGAATGAATGTAAATGTGACACTTCCTTGCTAGGAAATAGCGTCTGCAGATGTCTAGGTATCGTATCGATAGAGTTCTAATGCTTCTTAAAACGCGATATCGCATCTCATTTCTATGTTTCATGGTAAGATATAATATGATTTGCGAAGTGTCATGTATTCCTCGTCTACACTTCAAATGAATGTAAATACGACACTTCATTGCTAGGAAATAGCGTCTGCAGATGTCTAGGTATCGTAGCAATGGAGTTCTTATGATTCTTAAAACGCGATATCGCAACTCATTTCTATGTTTCATGGTAAGATATAATATGATTTGCGAAGTGTTGTGGATTCCTCGTCTACACTTCAAATAAATGTAAATGCAACACTTCCTTGCAAAGAAATAGCGTTTGCAGATGTCTACGTATCGTAGAAATAGGTTTCTAATGCTTCTTAAAACGCGATATCGCATCTCTTTTCTATGTTTCATGGTGAGATATAATATGATTTGCGAAGTGTCATGTATTCCTCATCTACACTTCAAATGAATGTAAATGCGACACTTCCTTGCAAGGAAATAGCGTTTGCAGATGTCTACCTATCGTAGCAATAGGTTTCTAATGCTTCTTAAAACGCGATATCGCATCTCTTTTCTATGTTTCATGGTAAGATATAATATGATTTGCGAAGTGTCATGTATTCCTCGTCTACACTTCAAATGAATGTAAATGCGACACTTCCTTGCAAGGAAATAGCGTTTGCAGATGTCTACCTATCGTAGCAATAGGGTTCTGATGCTTCTTAAAACGCGATTTCGCATATCATTTCTATGTTTCATGGTAAGATATAATATGATTTGCGAAGTGTTATGTATTCCTCGTCTACACTTCAAATGAATGTAAATGCAACGCTTCCTTGCAAAGAAATAGCGTTTGCAGATGTCTACGTATCGTAGCAATAGAGTTCTTATGATTCTTAAAACGCGATATCGCATCTCATTTCTATGGTTCATGGTATGATATAATATGATTTGCGAAGTGTTATGTATTCCTCGTCTACACTTCAAATGAATGTAAATGCGACACTTCCTTGCAAGGAAATAGCGTCTGCAGATGTCTAGGTATCGTAGCGATAGTGTTCTAATGCTTCTTAAAACGCGATATCGCATCTCATTTCAATGTTTCATGGTAAGATATAATTTAATTTGCGAAGTGTTATGTATTCCTCGTCTGCACTTCAAATGAATGTAAATGCGACACTTCCTTACTAGGAAATAGCGTCTGCAGATGTCTAGGTATCGTAGCAATAGAGTTCAAATGCTTCCTAAAACGAGATATTGCATCTCATATCTATGTTTAATGATAAGATATAATATTCATTGCGAAGTGTTATGCATTCCTCGTCTACGATTCAAATGAATGTAAATGCGACACTTCCTTGCAAGGAAATAGCGTCTGCAGATGTCTAGGTATCGTAGCGATAGTGTTCTAATGCTTCTTAAAACGCGATATCGCATCTCATTTCTATGTTTCATGGTAAGATATAATATGATTCGCGAAGTGTTATGTATTCCTCGTCTACGATTCAAATGAATGTAAATGCGACACTTCCTTGCAAAGAAATAGCGTTTGCAGATATTTACCTATCGTAGCAATAGGGTTCTAATGCTTCTTAAAACGCGATATCGCATCTCATTTCTATGTTTCATGGTAAGATATAATATGATTTGCGAAGTGTTATGTATTCCTCGTCTACACTTCAAATGAATGTAAATGAAACCCTTCCTTGCAAAGAAATTGCGATTGCAGATGTCTACGTCTCGTAGCAATAGAGTTCTTATGATTCTTAAAACGCGATATCGCAACTCATTTCTATAGTTCATGGTAAGATATAATATGATTTGCGAAGTGTTATGTATTCCTCGTCTACACTTCAAATGAAGGTAAATGCGACACTTCCTTGAAAGGAAATAGCGTTTGCAGATGTCTACGTATCGTAGCAATGGAGTTCTTATGATTCTTAAAACGCGGTATCGATCTCAATTCTATGTTTCATGGTAAGATATAATATGATTTGCGAAGTGTTATGTATTCCTCGTCTACACTTCAAATGAATGTAAATGCGACACTTCCTTGCAAGGAAATAGCGTTTCCAGATGTCTACGTATCGTAGCAACAGATTTCTAATGCTTCTTAAAACGCGATATCGCATCTCATTTCTATGTTTCATGGTAAGATATAATATGATTTGCGAAGTGTTATGTATTCCTCGTCTACGCTTCAAATGAATGTAAATGCGACACTTCCTTGCAAGGAAATAGCGTTTGCAGATATCTACCTATCGTAGCAATAGGGATCTAATGCTTCTTAAAAGGCGATACCGCATCTCATTTCTATGTTTCATGGTAAGATATAATATGATTTGCGAAGTGTTATGTATTCCTCGTCTACGCTTCAAATGAATGTAAATGCGACACTTCCTTGCAAGGAAATAGCGTATGCAGATGTCTACCTATCGTAGCAATAGGGTTCTAATGCTACTTAAAACGCGATATCGCATCTCATTTCTATGTTTCATGGTAAGATATAATATGATTTGCGAAGTGTTATGTATTCCTCGTCTACACTTCAAATGAATGTAAATGAAACGCTTCCTTGCAAAGAAATTGCGATTGCAGATGTCTACGTCTCGTAGCAATAGAGTTCTTATGATTCTTAAAACGCGATATCGCAACTCATTTCCATAGTTCATGGTAAGATATAATATGATTTGCGAAGTGTCATGTATTCCTCGTCTACACTTCAAATGAATGTAAATGCGACACTTCCTTGCTGGGAAATAGCGTCTGCAGATGCCTAGGTATCGTAGCGATAGAGTTCTAATGCTTCTTAAAACGCGATATCGCATCTCATTTCTATGTTTCATGGTAAGATATAATATGATTTGCGAAGTGTTATGTATTCCTCGTCGACACTTCAAATGAATGTTAATGCGACACTTCCTTGCAAGGAAAGAGCGTTTGCAGATGTCTACGTATCGTAGCAATAGAGTTCTTATGATTCTTAAAACCGCGATATCGCATCTCATTTCTATGTTTCATGGTAAGATATAAAATGATTTGCGAAGTGTTATGTACTCCTCGTCTACACTTCAAATGAATGTAAATGCGACACTTCCTTGAAAGGAAATAGCGTCTGCAGATGTCCAGGTATCGTAGCGATAGTGTTCTAATGCTTCTTAAAACGCGATATCGCATCTCATTTCTATGTTTCATGGTAAGATATAATATGATTTGCGAAGTGTTATGTATTCCTCGTCTACAATTCAAATGAATGTAAATGCGACACTTCCTTGCTAGGAAATAGCGTCTGCAGATGTCTAGGTATCGTAGCGATAGAGTTCTAATGCTTCTTAAAACGCGATATCGCATCTCATTTCTATGTTTCATGGTAAGATATAATATGATTTGCGAAGTGACATGTATTACTCGTCTACACTTCAAATGAATGTAAATGCGACACTTCCTTGCAAGGAAATAGCGTCTGCAGATGACTACGTATCGTAGCAATGGAGTTCTAACTCTTCTTAAAACGCGATATCGCATCTCATTTCTATGTTTCATGGTAAGATATAATATGATTTGCGAATTGTCATGTATTCCTCGTCTACACTTCAAATGAATGTAAATGCGACACTTCCTAGCTGGGAAATAGCGTTTGCAGATGTCTAGGTATCGTAGCAATAGAGTTCAAATGCTTCTTAAAACGAGATATTGCATCTCATATCTATGTTTCATGATAAGATATAATACTCATTGGGAAGTGTTATGCATTCCTCGTATACGATTCAAATGATTGTAAATGCGACACTTCCTTGCAAGGAAATAGCGTTTGCAGTTGTCTACGTATCGTAGCAATAGAATTCCTATGATTCTTAAAACGCGATATCGCATCTGATTTCTATGTTTCATGGTAAGATATAATATGATTTGCGAAGTGTTATGTATTCCTCGTCTACACTTCAAATGAATGTGAATGAGACACTTCCTCGCTAGGAAATAGCGTTTGCAGATGTCTACGAATCGTAGCAATAGTGTTCTTATGATTCTTAAAACGCGATATCCTATCTCATTTCTATGTTTCATGGTAAGTTATAATATGATTTGCGAAGTGTTATGTATTCCTCGTCTACAATTCAAATGAATGTAAATGCGACACGTCCTTGCTAGGAAATAGCGTCTGCAGATGTCTAGGTATCGTAGCGATAGAGTTCTAATGCTTCTTAAAACGCGATATCGCATCTCATTTCTATGTTTCATGGTAAGGTATAATATGATTTGCGAAGTGTTATGTATTCCTCGTCTACACTTCAAATGAATGTTAATGCGACACTTCCTTGCAAGGAAAGAGCGTTTGCAGATGTCTACGTATCGTAGCAATAGAGTTCTTATGATTCCTAAAACCGCGATATCGCATCTCATTTCTATGTTTCATGGTAAGATATAAAATGATTTGCGAAGTGTTATGTACTCCTCGTCTACACTTCAAATGAATGTAAATGCGACACTTCCTTGAAAGGAAATAGCGTCTGCAGATGTCCAGGTATCGTAGCGATAGTGTTCTAATGCTTCTTAAAACGCGATATCGCATCTCATTTCTATGTTTCATGGTAAGATATAATATGATTTGCGAAGTGTTATGTATTCCTCGTCTACACTTCATATGATTGTAAATGCGACACTTCCTTGCAAAGAAATAGCGTTTGCAGATGTCTACGTATCGTAGCAATAGATATCTATTGCTTCTTAAAATGCGATATCGCATCTCATTTCTATGGTTTATGGTAAGATGTAATATGATTTGCGAAGTGTCATGTATTCCTCGTCTACACTTCAAATGAATGTAAAAGCGACACTTCCTTGCAAGGAAATAGCGTTTGCAAATGTCTACCTATCGTAGCAATAGAGTTCTTATGATTCTTAAAACGCGATATCGCATCTCATTTCCATGTTTCATGGTAAGATATAATATGATTTGCGGAGTGTCATGTATTCCTCGTCTACACTTCAAATGAATGTAAATGCGACACTTCCCTGCTGGGAAATAGCGTCTGCAGATGCCTAGGTATCGTAGCGATAGAGTTCTAATGCTTCTTAAAACGCGATATCGCATCTCATTTCTATGTTTCATGGTAAGATATAATATGATTTGCGAAGTGTTATGTATTCCCCGTCTACAATTCGAATGAATGTAAATGTGACACTTCCTTGCTAGGAAATAGCGTCTGCAGATGTCTAGGTATCGTATCGATAGAGTTCTAATGCTTCTTAAAACGCGATATCGCATCTCATTTCTATGTTTCATGGTAAAATATAATATGATTTGCGAAGTGTTATGTATTCCTCGTCTACGATTCAAATGAACGTAAATGCGACACTTCCTTGCAAGGAAATAGCGTTTGCAGATGTCTACGTATCGTAGCAATGGTGATCTTATGATACTTAAAACGCGATATCGCATCTCATTTCCATGTTTCATGGTAAGATATAATATGATTTGCGAAGTGTCATGTATTCCTCGTCTACGCTTCAAATGAATGTAAATGCGACACTTCCTTGCTGGGAAATAGCGTCTGCAGATGCCTAGGTTTCGTAGCGATAGAGTTCTTATGATTCTCAAAACGCGATATCGCATCTCATTTCTATGTTTCATGGTAAGATATAATATGATTTGCGAAGTGTCATGTATTCCTCGTCTACACTTCAAATGAATGTAAATGCAACACTTCCTTGCTAGAAAATAGCGTCTGCAGATGTCTAGGTATCGTAGCAATAGAGTTCAAATACTTCTTAAAACGAGATATGCATATCATATTTTTGTTTCATGGCAAGATATAATATGATTTGCGAAGTGTCATGTATTCCTCGTCTACACTTCAAAGGAATGTAAATGCGACACTCCCTTGCAAAGAAATAGCGTTTGCAGATGTCTACGTATCGTAGCAATAGATTTCTAATGCTTCTTAAAACGCGATATCGCATCTCATTTCTATGTTTCATGGTAAGATATAATATAATTTGCGAAGTGTCATGAATTCCTCGTCTACACTTCAAACGAATGTAAATGCGATACTTCCTTGCAATTAAATAGCGTTTGCAGATGTCTACGTATCGAAGCAATAGTGTTCAAATGCTTCTTAAAACGAGATATTGCATCTCATATCTATGTTTCATGATAAGATATAATATTCATTGCGAAGTGTTATGCATTCCTCGTCTACGATTCAAATGAGTGTAAATGCGACACTTCCTTGCAAGGAAATAGCGTTTGCAGATGTCTACGTATCGTAGCAATAGAGCTCTTATGATTCTTAAAATGCGATATCGAATCTCATTTCTATGTTTCATGGCAAGAAATAATGTGATTTGCGAAGTGTTATGCATTCCCCGTCTACGATTCAATTGAATGTAAATGCGACACTTCCTTGCAAGGAAAAAGCGTTTGCAGATGTCTACGTATCGTAGCAATAGATTTCTAATGCTTCTTAAAACGCGATATCGCATCTCATTTCTATGTTTCATGATAAGATATAATATGATTTGCGAAGTGTTATGTATTCCACGTCTACACTTCATATGATTGTAAATGCGACACTTCCTTGCAAAGAAATAGCGTTTGCAGATGTCTACGTATCGTAGCAATAGATATCTATTGCTTCTTAAAACGAGATATCGCATCTCATTTCTATGGTTTATGGTAAGATGTAATATGATTTGCGAAGTGTCATGTATTCCTCGTCTACACTTCATATGAATGTAAAAGCGACACTTCCTTGCAAGGAAATAGCGTTTGCAAATGTCTACCTATCGTAGCAATAGAGTTCTTATGATTCTTAAAACGCGATATCGCATCTCATTTCCATGTTTCATGGTAAGATATAATATGATTTGCGGAGTGTCATGTATTCCTCGTCTACACTTCAAATGAATGTAAATGCGACACTTCCCTGCTGGGAAATAGCGTCTGCAGATGCCTAGGTATCGTAGCGATAGAGTTCTAATGCTTCTTAAAACGCGATATCGCATCTCATTTCTATGTTTCATGGTAAGATATAATATGATTTGCGAAGTGTTATGCATTCCTCGTATACGATTCAAATGAATGTAAATGCGACACTTCCTTGCAAGGAAATAGCGTTTGCAGTTGTCTACGTATCGTAGCAATAGAATTCCTATGATTCTTAAAACGCGATATCGCATCTGATTTCTATGTTTCATGGTAAGATATAATATGATTTGCGAAGTGTTATGTATTCCTCGTCTACACTTCAAATGAATGTGAATGAGACACTTCCTCGCTAGGAAATAGCGTTTGCAGATGTCTACGAATCGTAGCAATAGTGTTCTTATGATTCTTAAAACGCGATATCCTATCTCATTTCTATGTTTCATGGTAAGTTATAATATGATTTGCGAAGTGTTATGTATTCCTCGTCTACAATTCAAATGAATGTAAATGCGACACTTCCTTGCTAGGAAATAGCGTCTGCAGATGTCTAGGTATCGTAGCGATAGAGTTCTAATGCTTCTTAAAACGCGATATCGCATCTCATTTCTATGTTTCATGGTAAGGTATAATATGATTTGCGAAGTGTTATGTATTCCTCGTCTACACTTCAAATGAATGTTAATGCGACACTTCCTTGCAAGGAAAGAGCGTTTGCAGATGTCTACGTATCGTAGCAATAGAGTTCTTATGATTCTTAAAACCGCGATATCGCATCTCATTTCTATGTTTCATGGTAAGATATAAAATGATTTGCGAAGTGTTATGTACTCCTCGTCTACACTTCAAATGAATGTAAATGCGACACTTCCTTGAAAGGAAATAGCGTCTGCAGATGTCCAGGTATCGTAGCGATAGTGTTCTAATGCTTCTTAAAACGCGATATCGCATCTCATTTCTATGTTTCATGGTAAGATATAATATGATTTGCGAAGTGTTATGTATTCCTCGTCTACACTTCATATGATTGTAAATGCGACACTTCCTTGCAAAGAAATAGCGTTTGCAGATGTCTACGTATCGTAGCAATAGATATCTATTGCTTCTTAAAATGCGATATCGCATCTCATTTCTATGGTTTATGGTAAGATGTAATATGATTTGCGAAGTGTCATGTATTCCTCGTCTACACTTCAAATGAATGTAAAAGCGACACTTCCTTGCAAGGAAATAGCGTTTGCAAATGTCTACCTATCGTAGCAATAGAGTTCTTATGATTCTTAAAACGCGATATCGCATCTCATTTCCATGTTTCATGGTAAGATATAATATGATTTGCGGAGTGTCATGTATTCCTCGTCTACACTTCAAATGAATGTAAATGCGACACTTCCCTGCTGGGAAATAGCGTCTGCAGATGCCTAGGTATCGTAGCGATAGAGTTCTAATGCTTCTTAAAACGCGATATCGCATCTCATTTCTATGTTTCATGGTAAGATATAATATGATTTGCGAAGTGTTATGTATTCCCCGTCTACAATTCGAATGAATGTAAATGTGACACTTCCTTGCTAGGAAATAGCGTCTGCAGATGTCTAGGTATCGTATCGATAGAGTTCTAATGCTTCTTAAAACGCGATATCGCATCTCATTTCTATGTTTCATGGTAAAATATAATATGATTTGCGAAGTGTTATGTATTCCTCGTCTACGATTCAAATGAACGTAAATGCGACACTTCCTTGCAAGGAAATAGCGTTTGCAGATGTCTACGTATCGTAGCAATGGTGATCTTATGATACTTAAAACGCGATATCGCATCTCATTTCCATGTTTCATGGTAAGATATAATATGATTTGCGAAGTGTCATGTATTCCTCGTCTACGCTTCAAATGAATGTAAATGCGACACTTCCTTGCTGGGAAATAGCGTCTGCAGATGCCTAGGTATCGTAGCGATAGAGTTCTTATGATTCTCAAAACGCGATATCGCATCTCATTTCTATGTTTCATGGTAAGATATAATATGATTTGCGAAGTGTCATGTATTCCTCGTCTACACTTCAAATGAATGTAAATGCAACACTTCCTTGCTAGAAAATAGCGTCTGCAGATGTCTAGGTATCGTAGCAATAGAGTTCAAATACTTCTTAAAACGAGATATGCATATCATATTTTTGTTTCATGGCAAGATATAATATGATTTGCGAAGTGTCATGTATTCCTCGTCTACACTTCAAAGGAATGTAAATGCGACACTCCCTTGCAAAGAAATAGCGTTTGCAGATGTCTACGTATCGTAGCAATAGATTTCTAATGCTTCTTAAAACGCGATATCGCATCTCATTTCTATGTTTCATGGTAAGATATAATATAATTTGCGAAGTGTCATGAATTCCTCGTCTACACTTCAAACGAATGTAAATGCGATACTTCCTTGCAATTAAATAGCGTTTGCAGATGTCTACGTATCGAAGCAATAGTGTTCAAATGCTTCTTAAAACGAGATATTGCATCTCATATCTATGTTTCATGATAAGATATAATATTCATTGCGAAGTGTTATGCATTCCTCGTCTACGATTCAAATGAGTGTAAATGCGACACTTCCTTGCAAGAAAATAGCGTTTGCAGATGTCTACGTATCGTAGCAATAGAGCTCTTATGATTCTTAAAATGCGATATCGAATCTCATTTCTATGTTTCATGGCAAGAAATAATGTGATTTGCGAAGTGTTATGCATTCCCCGTCTACGATTCAATTGAATGTAAATGCGACACTTCCTTGCAAGGAAAAAGCGTTTGCAGATGTCTACGTATCGTAGCAATAGATTTCTAATGCTTCTTAAAACGCGATATCGCATCTCATTTCTATGTTTCATGATAAGATATAATATGATTTGCGAAGTGTTATGTATTCCACGTCTACACTTCATATGATTGTAAATGCGACACTTCCTTGCAAAGAAATAGCGTTTGCAGATGTCTACGTATCGTAGCAATAGATATCTATTGCTTCTTAAAACGAGATATCGCATCTCATTTCTATGGTTTATGGTAAGATGTAATATGATTTGCGAAGTGTCATGTATTCCTCGTCTACACTTCATATGAATGTAAAAGCGACACTTCCTTGCAAGGAAATAGCGTTTGCAAATGTCTACCTATCGTAGCAATAGAGTTCTTATGATTCTTAAAACGCGATATCGCATCTCATTTCCATGTTTCATGGTAAGATATAATATGATTTGCGGAGTGTCATGTATTCCTCGTCTACACTTCAAATGAATGTAAATGCGACACTTCCCTGCTGGGAAATAGCGTCTGCAGATGCCTAGGTATCGTAGCGATAGAGTTCTAATGCTTCTTAAAACGCGATATCGCATCTCATTTCTATGTTTCATGGTAAGATATAATATGATTTGCGAAGTGTTATGCATTCCTCGTATACGATTCAAATGAATGTAAATGCGACACTTCCTTGCAAGGAAATAGCGTTTGCAGTTGTCTACGTATCGTAGCAATAGAATTCCTATGATTCTTAAAACGCGATATCGCATCTGATTTCTATGTTTCATGGTAAGATATAATATGATTTGCGAAGTGTTATGTATTCCTCGTCTACACTTCAAATGAATGTGAATGAGACACTTCCTCGCTAGGAAATAGCGTTTGCAGATGTCTACGAATCGTAGCAATAGTGTTCTTATGATTCTTAAAACGCGATATCCTATCTCATTTCTATGTTTCATGGTAAGTTATAATATGATTTGCGAAGTGTTATGTATTCCTCGTCTACAATTCAAATGAATGTAAATGCGACACTTCCTTGCTAGGAAATAGCGTCTGCAGATGTCTAGGTATCGTAGCGATAGAGTTCTAATGCTTCTTAAAACGCGATATCGCATCTCATTTCTATGTTTCATGGTAAGGTATAATATGATTTGCGAAGTGTTATGTATTCCTCGTCTACACTTCAAATGAATGTTAATGCGACACTTCCTTGCAAGGAAAGAGCGTTTGCAGATGTCTACGTATCGTAGCAATAGAGTTCTTATGATTCTTAAAACCGCGATATCGCATCTCATTTCTATGTTTCATGGTAAGATATAAAATGATTTGCGAAGTGTTATGTACTCCTCGTCTACACTTCAAATGAATGTAAATGCGACACTTCCTTGAAAGGAAATAGCGTCTGCAGATGTCCAGGTATCGTAGCGATAGTGTTCTAATGCTTCTTAAAACGCGATATCGCATCTCATTTCTATGTTTCATGGTAAGATATAATATGATTTGCGAAGTGTTATGTATTCCTCGTCTACACTTCATATGATTGTAAATGCGACACTTCCTTGCAAAGAAATAGCGTTTGCAGATGTCTACGTATCGTAGCAATAGATATCTATTGCTTCTTAAAATGCGATATCGCATCTCATTTCTATGGTTTATGGTAAGATGTAATATGATTTGCGAAGTGTCATGTATTCCTCGTCTACACTTCAAATGAATGTAAAAGCGACACTTCCTTGCAAGGAAATAGCGTTTGCAAATGTCTACCTATCGTAGCAATAGAGTTCTTATGATTCTTAAAACGCGATATCGCATCTCATTTCCATGTTTCATGGTAAGATATAATATGATTTGCGGAGTGTCATGTATTCCTCGTCTACACTTCAAATGAATGTAAATGCGACACTTCCCTGCTGGGAAATAGCGTCTGCAGATGCCTAGGTATCGTAGCGATAGAGTTCTAATGCTTCTTAAAACGCGATATCGCATCTCATTTCTATGTTTCATGGTAAGATATAATATGATTTGCGAAGTGTTATGTATTCCCCGTCTACAATTCGAATGAATGTAAATGTGACACTTCCTTGCTAGGAAATAGCGTCTGCAGATGTCTAGGTATCGTATCGATAGAGTTCTAATGCTTCTTAAAACGCGATATCGCATCTCATTTCTATGTTTCATGGTAAAATATAATATGATTTGCGAAGTGTTATGTATTCCTCGTCTACACTTCAAATGAATGTGAATGCGACACTTCCTCGCTAGGAAATAGCGCTTGCAGATGTCTACGTATCATAGCAATAGTGTTCTTATGATTCTTAAAACGCGATATCGTATCTCATTTCTATGTTTAATGGTAAGATATAATATGATCTGCGAAGTGTCATGTATTCCTCGTCTACGATTCAAATGAACGTAAATGCGACACTTCCTTGCAAGGAAATAGCGTTTGCAGATGTCTACGTATCGTAGCAATGGAGTTCTTATGATACTTAAAACGCGATATCGCGTCTCATTTCTATGTTTCATGGTAAGATATAATATGATTTGCGAAGTGTTATGTATTCCTCGTCTACGATTCAAATGAACGTAAATGCGACACTTCCTTGCAAGGAAATAGCGTTTGCAGATGTCTACGTATCGTAGCAATGGTGATCTTATGATACTTAAAACGCGATATCGCATCTCATTTCCATGTTTCATGGTAAGATATAATATGATTTGCGAAGTGTCATGTATTCCTCGTCTACACTTCAAATGAATGTAAATGCGACACTTCCTTGCTGGGAAATAGCGTCTGCAGATGCCTAGGTATCGTAGCGATAGAGTTCTTATGATTCTCAAAACGCGATATCGCATCTCATTTCTATGTTTCATGGTAAGATATAATATGATTGGCGAACTCTTATGTATTCCTCGTCTACACTTCAAATGAATGTAAATGCGACACTTCTTTGCTAGGAAATAGCGTCTGCAGATGTCTAGGTATCGCAGCAATTGAGTTCAAATGCTTCTTAAAACGAGATATTGCATCTCATATCTATGTCTCATGATAAGATATAATATTCATTGCGAAGTGTTATGCATTCCTCGTATACGATTCAAATGAATGTAAATGCGACACTTCCTTGCAAGGAAATAGCGTTTGCAGTTGTCTACGTATCGTAGCAATAGAATTCCTATGATTCTTAAAACGCGATATCGCATCTGATTTCTATGTTTCATGGTAAGATATAATATGATTTGCGAAGTGTTATGTATTCCTCGTCTACACTTCAAATGAATGTGAATGAGACACTTCCTCGCTAGGAAATAGCGTTTGCAGATGTCTACGAATCGTAGCAATAGTGTTCTTATGATTCTTAAAACGCGATATCCTATCTCATTTCTATGTTTCATGGTAAGTTATAATATGATTTGCGAAGTGTTATGTATTCCTCGTCTACAATTCAAATGAATGTAAATGCGACACTTCCTTGCTAGGAAATAGCGTCTGCAGATGTCTAGGTATCGTAGCGATAGAGTTCTAATGCTTCTTAAAACGCGATATCGCATCTCATTTCTATGTTTCATGGTAAGGTATAATATGATTTGCGAAGCGTTATGTATACCTCGTCTACACTTCAAATGAATGTTAATGCGACACTTCCTTGCAAGGAAAGAGCGTTTGCAGATGTCTACGTATCGTAGCAATAGATATCTATTGCTTCTTAAAATGCGATATCGCATCTCATTTCTATGGTTTATGGTAAGATGTAATATGATTTGCGAAGTGTCATGTATTCCTCGTCTACACTTCATATGAATGTAAAAGCGACACTTCCTTGCAAGGAAATAGCGTTTGCAAATGTCTACCTATCGTAGCAATAGAGTTCTTATGATTCTTAAAACGCGATATCGCATCTCATTTCCATGTTTCATGGTAAGATATAATATGATTTGCGGAGTGTCATGTATTCCTCGTCTACACTTCAAATGAATGTAAATGCGACACTTCCCTGCTGGGAAATAGCGTCTGCAGATGCCTAGGTATCGTAGCGATAGAGTTCTAATGCTTCTTAAAACGCGATATCGCATCTCATTTCTATGTTTCATGGTAAGATATAATATGATTTGCGAAGTGTTATGTATTCCCCGTCTACAATTCGAATGAATGTAAATGTGACACTTCCTTGCTAGGAAATAGCGTCTGCAGATGTCTAGGTATCGTATCGATAGAGTTCTAATGCTTCTTAAAACGCGATATCGCATCTCATTTCTATGTTTCATGGTAAAATATAATATGATTTGCGAAGTGTTATGTATTCCTCGTCTACACTTCAAATGAATGTGAATGCGACACTTCCTCGCTAGGAAATAGCGCTTACAGATGTCTACGTATCATAGCAATAGTGTTCTTATGATTCTTAAAACGCGATATCGTATCTCATTTCTATGTTTAATGGTAAGATATAATATGATCTGCGAAGTGTCATGTATTCCTCGTCTACGATTCAAATGAACGTAAATGCGACACTTCCTTGCAAGGAAATAGCGTTTGCAGATGTCTACGTATCGTAGCTATGGAGTTCTTATGATACTTAAAACGCGATATCGCGTCTCATTTCTATGTTTCATGGTAAGATATAATATGATTTGCGAAGTGTTATGTATTCCTCGTCTACGATTCAAATGAACGTAAATGCGACACTTCCTTGCAAGGAAATAGCGTTTGCAGATGTCTACGTATCGTAGCAATGGTGATCTTATGATACTTAAAACGCGATATCGCATCTCATTTCCATGTTTCATGGTAAGATATAATATGATTTGCGAAGTGTCATGTATTCCTCGTCTACACTTCAAATGAATGTAAATGCGACACTTCCTTGCTGGGAAATAGCGTCTGCAGATGCCTAGGTATCGTAGCGATAGAGTTCTTATGATTCTCAAAACGCGATATCGCATCTCATTTCTATGTTTCATGGTAAGATATAATATGATTTGCGAAGTGTCATGTATTCCTCGTCTACACTTCAAATGAATGTAAATGCAACACTTCCTTGCTAGAAAATAGCGTCTGCAGATGTCTAGGTATCGTAGCAATAGAGTTCAAATACTTCTTAAAACGAGATATGCATATCATATTTTTGTTTCATGGTAAGATATAATATGATTTGCGAAGTGTCATGTATTCCTCGTCTACACTTCAAAGGAATGTAAATGCGACACTCCCTTGCAAAGAAGTAGCGTTTGCAGATGTCTACGTATCGTAGCAATAGATTTCTAATGCTTCTTAAAACGCGATATCGCATCTCATTTCTATGTTTCATGGTAAGATATAATATAATTTGCGAAGTGTCATGAATTCCTCGTCTACACTTCAAACGAATGCAAATGCGATACTTCCTTGCAATTAAATAGCGTTTGCAGATGTCTACGTATCGAAGCAATAGTGTTCAAATGCTTCTTAAAACGAGATATTGCATCTCATACCTATGTTTCATGATAAGATATAATATTCATTGCGAAGTGTTATGCATTCCTCGTCTACGATTCAAATGAGTGTAAATGCGACACTTCCTTGCAAGGAAATAGCGTTTGCAGATGTCTACGTATCGTAGCAATAGAGCTCTTATGATTCTTAAAATGCGATATCGAATCTCATTTCTATGTTTCATGGCAAGAAATAATGTGATTTGCGAAGTGTTATGCATTCCTCGTCTACGATTCAAATGAATGTAAATGCGACACTTCCTTGCAAGGAAAAAGCGTTTGCAGATGTCTACGTATCGTAGCAATAGATTTCTAATGCTTCTTAAAACGCGATATCGCATCTCATTTCTATGTTTCATGATAAGATATAATATGATTTGCGAAGTGTTATGTATTCCTCGTCTACACTTCATATGATTGTAAATGCGACACTTCCTTGCAAAGAAATAGCGTTTGCAGATGTCTACGTATCGTAGCAATAGATATCTATTGCTTCTTAAAATGCGATATCGCATCTCATTTCTATGGTTTATGGTAAGATGTAATATGATTTGCGAAGTGTCATGTATTCCTCGTCTACACTTCAAATGAATGTAAATGCGACACTTCCCTGCTGGGAAATAGCGTCTGCAGATGCCTAGGTATCGTAGCGATAGAGTTCTAATGCTTCTTAAAACGCGATATCGCATCTCATTTCTATGTTTCATGGTAAGATATAATATGATTTGCGAAGTGTTATGTATTCCCCGTCTACAATTCGAATGAATGTAAATGTGACACTTCCTTGCTAGGAAATAGCGTCTGCAGATGTCTAGGTATCGTATCGATAGAGTTCTAATGCTTCTTAAAACGCGATATCGCATCTCATTTCTATGTTTCATGGTAAAATATAATATGATTTGCGAAGTGTTATGTATTCCTCGTCTACGATTCAAATGAACGTAAATGCGACACTTCCTTGCAAGGAAATAGCGTTTGCAGATGTCTACGTATCGTAGCAATGGAGTTCTTATGATACTTAAAACGCGATATCGCGTCTCATTTCTATGTTTCATGGTAAGATATAATATGATTTGCGAAGTGTTATGTATTCCTCGTCTACGATTCAAATGAACGTAAATGCGACACTTCCTTGCAAGGAAATAGCGTTTGCAGATGTCTACGTATCGTAGCAATGGTGATCTTATGATACTTAAAACGCGATATCGCATCTCATTTCCATGTTTCATGGTAAGATATAATATGATTTGCGAAGTGTCATGTATTCCTCGTCTACACTTCAAATGAATGTAAATGCGACACTTCCTTGCTGGGAAATAGCGTCTGCAGATGCCTAGGTATCGTAGCGATAGAGTTCTTATGATTCTCAAAACGCGATATCGCATCTCATTTCTATGTTTCATGGTAAGATATAATATGATTTGCGAAGTGTCATGTATTCCTCGTCTACACTTCAAATGAATGTAAATGCAACACTTCCTTGCTAGAAAATAGCGTCTGCAGATGTCTAGGTATCGTAGCTATAGAGTTCAAATACTTCTTAAAACGAGATATGCATATCATATTTTTGTTTCATGGTAAGATATAATATGATTTGCGAAGTGTCATGTATTCCTCGTCTACACTTCAAAGGAATGTAAATGCGACACTCCCTTGCAAAGAAATAGCGTTTGCAGATGTCTACGTATCGTAGCAATAGGTTTCTAATGCTTCTTAAAACGCGATATCGCATCTCATTTCTATGTTTCATGGTAAGATATAATATAATTTGCGAAGTGTCATGAATTCCTCGTCTACACTTCAAACGAATGTAAATGCGATACTTCCTTGCAATTAAATAGCGTTTGCAGATGTCTACGTATCGAAGCAATAGTGTTCAAATGCTTCTTAAAACGAGATATTGCATCTCATACCTATGTTTCATGATAAGATATAATATTCATTGCGAAGTGTTATGCATTCCTCGTCTACGATTCAAATGAGTGTAAATGCGACACTTCCTTGCAAGGAAATAGCGTTTGCAGATGTCTACGTATCGTAGCAATAGAGCTCTTATGATTCTTAATATGCGATATCGAATCTCATTTCTATGTTTCATGGCAAGAAATAATGTGATTTGCGAAGTGTTATGCATTCCTCGTCTACGATTCAAATGAATGTAAATGCGACACTTCCTTGCAAGGAAAAAGCGTTTGCAGATGTCTACGTATCGTAACAATAGATTTCTAATG
Organism: Xylocopa sonorina; assembly: GCF_050948175.1. NCBI lineage: Eukaryota > Metazoa > Arthropoda > Insecta > Hymenoptera > Apidae > Xylocopa > Xylocopa sonorina. The sequence goes on along the minus strand of NW_027490210.1, from coordinate 796,316 downwards.
CTTCTTAAAACGCGATATCGCATCTCATTTCTATGTTTCATGATAAGATATAATATGATTTGCGAAGTGTCATGTATTCCTCGTCTACACTTCAAATGAATGTAAATGCGACACTTCTTTGCTAGGAAATAGCGTCTGCAGATGTCTAGGTATCGTAGCAATAGAGTTCAAATGCTTCTTAAAACGAGATATTGCATCTCATATCTATGTTTCATGGTAAGATATAATATGATTTGCGAAGTGTTATGTATTCCTCGTCTACACTTCAAATGAATGTAAATGCGACACTTCCTTGCAAGAAAATAGCGTTTGCAGATGTCTACCTATCGTAGCAATAGGGTTCTAATGCTTCATAAAACGCGATATCGCATCTCATTTCTTTGTTTCATGGTAAGATATAATATGATTTGCGAAGTGTTTTGTATTCCTCGTCTACACTTCAAATGAATGTAAATGCGACACTTCGTTGCAAAGAAATAGCGTTTGCAGATGTCTACGTATCGTAGCAATAGATTTCTAATGCTTCTTAAAACGCGATAATGCATCTCATTTCTATGTTTCATGGTAAGATATAATATGATTTGCGAAGTGTTATGTATTCCTCGTATACGATTCAAATGAATGTAAATGCGACACATCCTTGCAAGGAAATAGCGTTTGCAGATGTCTACGCATCGTAGCAATAGAGTTCTTATGATTCTTAAAACGCAATACCGCATCTCATTTCTATGTTTCATGGTAAGATATAATATGATTTGCGAAGTGTTATGCATTCCTCGTATACGATTCAAACGAATGTAAATGCGACACTTCCTTGCAAGGAAATAGCGTTTGCAGATATCTACGCATCGTAGCAATAGAGTTCTTATGATTCTTAAAACGTAATACCGCATCTCATTTCTATGTTTCATGGTAAGATATAATATGATTTGCGAAGTGTCATGTATTCCTCGTCTACACTTCAAATGAATGTAAATGCGTCACTTCTTTGCTAGGAAATAGCGTCTGCAGATATCTAGGTATCGTAGCAATAGAGTTCAAATGCTTCTTAAAACGAGATATTGCATCTCATATCCATGTTTCATGATAAGATATAATATTCATTGCGAAGTGTTATGCATTCCTCGTATACGATTCAAATGAATGCAAATGCGACACTTCCTTGCAAGGAAATAGCGTTTGCAGATGTCTACCTATCGTAGCAATAGAGTTCTAGTGCTTCTTAAAACGCGATATTGCATCTCATATCTATGTTTCATGATAAGATATAATATTCATTGAGAAGTGTTATGCATTCCTCGTCTACGATTCAAATGAATGTAAATGCGACACTACCTTGCAAGGAAATAGCGTTTGCGGTTGTCTACGTATCGAAGCAATAGAGTTCTTATGATTCTTAAAACGCGATATCGCAGCCCATTTCTATGTTTCATGGTAAGATATATTATGATTTGCGAAGTGTTATGTATTCCTCGTCTACATTTCAAATGAATGTAAATGCGACACTTCCTTGCAAGGAAATAGCGTTTGCAGATGTCTACCTATCGTAGCAATAGGGTTCTAATGCTTCTTAGAACGCGATATCGCATCTCATTTCTTTGTTTCATGGTAAGATATAATATGATTTGCGAAGTGTCATGTATTCCTCGCCTACACTTCAAATGAAAGTAAATGCGACACTTCCTTGCAAGGAAATAGCGTTTGCAGATGTCTACGTATCGTAGCAATGGAGTTCTTATGATTCTTAAAACGCGGTATCGATCTCAATTCTATGTTTCATGGTAAGATATAATATGATTTGCGAAGTGTTGTGGATTCCTCGTCTACACTTCAAATGAATGTAAATGCGACACTTCCTTGCAAGGAAATAGCGTTTGCAGATGTCTACGTATCGTAGCAATAGAGTTCTTATGATTCTTAAAACGCGATATCGCATCTCATTTCTATGGTTCATGGTAAGATATAATATGATTTGCGAAGTGTTATGTATTCCTCGTCTACACTTCAAATGAATGTAAATGCGACACTTCCTTGCTAGGAAATAGCGTCTGCAGATGTCTAGGTATCGTAGCGATAGTGTTCTAATGCTTCTTAAAACGCGATATCGCATCTCATTTCAATGCTTCATGGTAAGATATAATTTGATTTGCGAAGTGTTATGTATTCCTCGTCTGCACTTCAAATGAATGTAAATGCGACACTTCCTTACTAGGAAATAGCGTCTGCAGATGTCTAGGTATCGTAGCAATAGAGTTCAAATGCTTCCTAAAACGAGATATTGCATATCATATCTATGTTTAATGATAAGATATAATATTCATTGCGAAGTGTTATGCATTCCTCGTCTACGATTCAAATGAATGTAAATGCGACACTTCCTTGCAAAGAAATAGCGTTTGCAGATGTCTACGTATCGTAGCAATAGATTACTAATGCTACTTAAAACGCGATATCGCATCTCATTTCTATGTTTCATGGTAAGATATAATATGATTTGCGAAGTGTTATGCATTCCTCGTATACGATTCAAATGAATGTAAATGCGACACTTCCTTGCAAGGAAATAGCGTTTGCAGATGTCTACGCATCGTAGCAATAGAGTTCTTATGATTCTTAAAACGCAATACCGCATCTCATTTCTTTGTTTCGTGGTAAGATATAATATGATTGATGAAGTGTCATGTATTCCTCGTCTACACTTCAAATGAATGTAAATGCGACACTTCTATGCTAGGAAATAGCGTCTGCAGATGTCTAGGTATCGTAGCAATAGAGTTCAAATGCTTCTTAAAACGCGATATTGCATCTCATATCTATGTTTCATGATAAGATATAATATTCATTGCGAAGTGTTATGCATTCCTTGTATACGATTCAAATGAATGTAAATGCGACACTTCCTTGCAAGGAAATAGCGTTTGTAGATGTCTACGTATCGTAGCAATAGAGTTCTTATGATTCTTAAAACGCGATATCGATCTCAATTCTATGTTTCATGGTAAGATATAATATGATTTGCGAAGTGTTATGTATTCCTCGTCTACACTTCAAATGAATATAAATGCGACACTTCCTTGCAAGGAAATAGCGTTTGCAGATGTCTACTTTTCGTAGCAATAGATTTCTAATGCTTCTTAAAACGCGAAATCGCATCTCATTTCTATGTTTCATGGTAAGATATAATATGATTTGCGAAGTGTTATGTATTCCTCGACTACACTTCAAATGAATGCAAATGCGACACTTCCTTGCAAGGAAATAGCGTTTGCAGATGTCTACCTGTCGTAGCAATAGGGTTCTAATGCTTCTTAAAACGCGATATCGCATCTCATTTCTATGTTTCATGGTAGGATATGATATTCATTGCGAAGTGTTATGCATTCCTCGTATACGATTCAAATGAATGTAAATGCGACACTTCCTTGCAAGGAAACAGCGTTTGCAGATGTCTACGTATCGTAGCAATAGATTTCTAATGCTTCTTAAAACGCGATATCGCATCTCATTTCTATGTTCCATGGTAAGATATAATATGATTTGCGAAGTGTTATGTATTCCTCGTCTACACTTCAAATGGATGTAAATGCGACACTTCCTCGCAAGGAAATAGCGTTTGCAGATGTCTACCTATCGCAGCAATAGGGTTCTAATGCTTCTTAAAACGCGATATCGCATCTAATTTCTATGTTTCATGGTAAGATATAATATGATTTGCGAAGTGTTATGTATTCCTCGTCTACACTTCAAATGAATGTAAATGCGACACTTCCTTGCAAGGAAATAGCGTTTGCAGATGTCTACGTATCGTAGCAATAGAGTTCTTATGATTCTTAAAACGCGATATCGCATCTCATTTCTATGGTTCATGGTAAGATATAATATGATTTGCGAAGTGTCATGTATTCCTCGCCTACACTTCAAATGAAAGTAAATGCGACACTTCCTTGCAAGGAAATAGCGTTTGTAGATGTCTACGTATCGTAGCAATAGAGTTCTTATGATTCTTAAAACGCGATATCGATCTCAATTCTATGTTTCATGGTAAGATATAATATGATTTGCGAAGTGTTATGTATTCCTCGTCTACACTTCAAATGAATATAAATGCGACACTTCCTTGCAAGGAAATAGCGTTTGCAGATGTCTACTTTTCGTAGCAATAGATTTCTAATGCTTCTTAAAACGCGAAATCGCATCTCATTTCTATGTTTCATGGTAAGATATAATATGATTTGCGAAGTGTTATGTATTCCTCGACTACACTTCAAATGAATGCAAATGCGACACTTCCTTGCAAGGAAATAGCGTTTGCAGATGTCTACCTGTCGTAGCAATAGGGTTCTAATGCTTCTTAAAACGCGATATCGCATCTCATTTCTATGTTTCATGGTAGGATATGATATTCATTGCGAAGTGTTATGCATTCCTCGTATACGATTCAAATGAATGTAAATGCGACACTTCCTTGCAAGGAAACAGCGTTTGCAGATGTCTACGTATCGTAGCAATAGATTTCTAATGCTTCTTAAAACGCTATATCGCATCTCATTTCTATGTTCCATGGTAAGATATAATATGATTTGCGAAGTGTTATGTATTCCTCGTCTACACTTCAAATGGATGTAAATGCGACACTTCCTCGCAAGGAAATAGCGTTTGCAGATGTCTACCTATCGCAGCAATAGGGTTCTAATGCTTCTTAAAACGCGATATCGCATCTAATTTCTATGTTTCATGGTAAGATATAATATGATTTGCGAAGTGTTATGTATTCCTCGTCTACACTTCAAATGAATGTAAATGCGACACTTCCTTGCAAGGAAATAGCGTTTGCAGATGTCTACGTATCGTAGCAATAGAGTTCTTATGATTCTTAAAACGCGATATCGCATCTCATTTCTATGGTTCATGGTAAGATATAATATGATTTGCGAAGTGTTATGTTTTCCTCGTCTACACTTCAAATGAATGTAAATGCGACACTTCCTCGCAAGGAAATAGCGTTTGCTGATGTCTACCTATCGTAGCAATAGGGTTCTAATCCTTCTTAAAACACGATATCGCATCTCATTTCTTTGTTTCATGGTAAGATATAATATGATTTGCGAAGTGTTTTGTATTCCTCGTCTACACTTCAAATGAATGTAAATGCGACACTTCCTTGCAGAGAAATTGCGTTTGCAGAAGTCTACGTATCGTAGCAATAGATTTCTAATGCTTCTTAAAACGCGATATAGCATCTCATTTCTATGTTTCATGGTAAGATATTATATGATTTGCGAAGTGTCATGTTTTCCTCGTCTACACTTCAAATGAATGTAAATGCGACACTTCCTTGCAAGGAAATAGCGTTTGCAGATGTCTACCTATCGTAGCAATAGGGTTCTGATGCTTCTTAAAACGCGATATCGCATCTCATTTCTATGTTTCATGGTAAGATATAATATGATTTGCGAAGTGTTATGTATTCCTCGTCTACACTTCAAATGAATGTAAATGCAACGCTTCCTTGCAAAGAAATAGCGTTTGCAGATGTCTACGTATCGTAGCAATAGAGTTCTTATGATTTTTAAAACGCGATATCGCATCTCATTTCTATGGTTCATGGTATGATATAATATGATTTGCGAAGTGTTATGCATTCCTCGTCTACACTTCAAATGAATGTAAATGCGACACTTCCTTGCTAGGAAATAGCGTCTGCAGATGTCTAGGTATCGTAGCGATAATGTTCTAATGCTTCCTAAAACGCGATATCGCATCTCATTTCAATGCTTCATGGTAAGATATAATATGATTAGCGAAGTGTTGTGGATTCCTCGTCTACACTTCAAATGAATGTAAATGCAACACTTCCTTGCAAAGAAATAGCGTTTGCAGATGTCTACGTATCGTAGCAATGGAGTTCTTATGATTCTTAAAACGCGGTATCGATCTCAATTCTATGTTTCATGGTAAGATATAATATGATTTGCGAAGTGTCATGTATTCCTTATCTACACTTCAAATGAATGTAAATGCGACACTTCCTTGCAAGGAAATAGCGTTTGCAGATGTCTACCTATCGTAGCAATAGGTTTCTAATGCTTCTTAAAACGCGATATCGCATCTCTTTTCTATGTTTCATGGTAAGATATAATATGATTTGCGAAGTGTCATGTATTCCTCGTCTACACTTCAAATGAATGTAAATGCGACACTTCCTTGCAAGGAAATAGCGTTTGCAGATGTCTACCTATCGTAGCAATAGGGTTCTGATGCTTCTTAAAACGCGATATCGCATATCATTTCTATGTTTCATGGTAAGATATAATATGATTTGCGAAGTGTTATGTATTCCTCGTCTACACTTCAAATGAATGTAAATGCAACGCTTCCTTGCAAAGAAATAGCGTTTGCAGATGTCTACGTATCGTAGCAATAGAGTTCTTATGATTCTTAAAACGCGATATCGCATCTCATTTCTATGGTTCATGGTATGATATAATATGATTTGCGAAGTGTTATGTATTCCTCGTCTACACTTCAAATGAATGTAAATGCGACACTTCCTTGCAAGGAAATAGCGTCTGCAGATGTCTAGGTATCGTAGCGATAGTGTTCTAATGCTTCTTAAAACGCGATATCGCATCTCATTTCAATGTTTCATGGTAAGATATAATTTAATTTGCGAAGTGTTATGTATTCCTCGTCTGCACTTCAAATGAATGTAAATGCGACACTTCCTTACTAGGAAATAGCGTCTGCAGATGTCTAGTTATCGTAGCAATAGATTTCTAATGCTTCTTAAAACGCGAAATCGCATCTCATTTCTATTTTTCATGGTAAGATATAATATGATTTGCGAAGTGTTATGTATTCCTCGACTACACTTCAAATGAATGCAAATGCGACACTTCCTTGCAAGGAAATAGCGTTTGCAGATGTCTACCTGTCGTAGCAATAGGGTTCTAATGCTTCTTAAAACGCGATATCGCATCTCATTTCTATGTTTCATGGTAGGATATGATATTCATTGCGAAGTGTTATGCATTCCTCGTCTACACTTCAAATGAATGTAAATGCGACACTTCCTTGCTAGGAAATAGCGTCTGCAGATGTCTAGGTATCGTAGCGATAATGTTCTAATGCTTCTTAAAACGCGATATCGCATCTCATTTCTATGTTTCATGGTAAGATATAATATGATTTGCGAAGTGTTATGTATTCCTCGTCTACACTTCAAATGGATGTAAATGCGACACTTCCTCGCAAGGAAATAGCGTTTGCAGATGTCTACCTATCGCAGCAATAGGGTTCTAATGCTTCTTAAAACGCGATATCGCATCTAATTTCTATGTTTCATGGTAAGATATAATATGATTTGCGAAGTGTTATGTATTCCTCGTCTACACTTCAAATGAATGTAAATGCGACACTTCCTTGCAAGGAAATAGCGTTTGCAGATGTCTACGTATCGTAGCAATAGAGTTCTTATGATTCTTAAAACGCGATATCGCATCTCATTTCTATGGTTCATGGTAAGATATAATATGATTTGCGAAGTGTTATGTTTTCCTCGTCTACACTTCAAATGAATGTAAATGCGACACTTCCTCGCAAGGAAATAGCGTTTGCAGATGTCTACCTATCGTAGCAATAGGGTTCTAATGCTTCTTAAAACACGATATCGCATCTCATTTCTTTGTTTCATGGTAAGATATAATATGATTTGCGAAGTGTTTTGTATTCCTCGTCTACACTTCAAATGAATGTAAATGCGACACTTCCTTGCAGAGAAATTGCGTTTGCAGAAGTCTACGTATCGTAGCAATAGATTTCTAATGCTTCTTAAAACGCGATATAGCATCTCATTTCTATGTTTCATGGTAAGATATTATATGATTTGCGAAGTGTCATGTTTTCCTCGTCTACACTTCAAATGAATGTAAATGCGACACTTCCTTGCAAGGAAATAGCGTTTGCAGATGTCTACCTATCGTAGCAATAGGGTTCTGATGCTTCTTAAAACGCGATATCGCATCTCATTTCTATGTTTCATGGTAAGATATAATATGATTTGCGAAGTGTTATGTATTCCTCGTCTACACTTCAAATGAATGTAAATGCAACGCTTCCTTGCAAAGAAATAGCGTTTGCAGATGTCAACGTATCGTAGCAATAGAGTTCTTATGATTTTTAAAACGCGATATCGCATCTCATTTCTATGGTTCATGGTATGATATAATATGATTTGCGAAGTGTTATGTATTCCTCGTCTACACTTCAAATGAATGTAAATGCGACACTTCCTTGCTAGGAAATAGCGTCTGCAGATGTCTAGGTATCGTAGCGATAATGTTCTAATGCTTCTTAAAACGCGATATCGCATCTCATTTCAATGCTTCATGGTAAGATATAATATGATTAGCGAAGTGTTGTGGATTCCTCGTCTACACTTCAAATGAATGTAAATGCAACACTTCCTTGCAAAGAAATAGCGTTTGCAGATGTCTACGTATCGTAGCAATGGAGTTCTTATGATTCTTAAAACGCGGTATCGATCTCAATTCTATGTTTCATGGTAAGATATAATATGATTTGCGAAGTGTCATGTATTCCTCATCTACACTTCAAATGAATGTAAATGCGACACTTCCTTGCAAGGAAATAGCGTTTGCAGATGTCTACCTATCGTAGCAATAGGTTTCTAATGCTTCTTAAAACGCGATATCGCATCTCTTTTCTATGTTTCATGGTAAGATATAATATGATTTGCGAAGTGTCATGTATTCCTCGTCTACACTTCAAATGAATGTAAATGCGACACTTCCTTGCAAGGAAATAGCGTTTGCAGATGTCTACCTATCGTAGCAATAGGGTTCTGATGCTTCTTAAAACGCGATATCGCATATCATTTCTATGTTTCATGGTAAGATATAATATGATTTGCGAAGTGTTATGTATTCCTCGTCTACACTTCAAATGAATGTAAATGCAACGCTTCCTTGCAAAGAAATAGCGTTTGCAGATGTCTACGTATCGTAGCAATAGAGTTCTTATGATTCTTAAAACGCGATATCGCATCTCATTTCTATGGTTCATGGTATGATATAATATGATTTGCGAAGTGTTATGTATTCCTCGTCTACACTTCAAATGAATGTAAATGCGACACTTCCTTGCAAGGAAATAGCGTCTGCAGATGTCTAGGTATCGTAGCGATAGTGTTCTAATGCTTCTTAAAACGCGATATCGCATCTCATTTCAATGTTTCATGGTAAGATATAATTTAATTTGCGAAGTGTTATGTATTCCTCGTCTGCACTTCAAATGAATGTAAATGCGACACTTCCTTACTAGGAAATAGCGTCTGCAGATGTCTAGGTATCGTAGCAATAGAGTTCAAATGCTTCCTAAAACGAGATATTGCATCTCATATCTATGTTTAATGATAAGATATAATATTCATTGCGAAGTGTTATGCATTCCTCAGTCTACGATTCAAATGAATGTAAATGCGACACTTCCTTGCAAGGAAATAGCGTCTGCAGATGTCTAGGTATCGTAGCGATAGTGTTCTAATGCTTCTTAAAACGCGATATCGCATCTCATTTCTATGTTTCATGGTAAGATATAATATGATTCGCGAAGTGTTATGTATTCCTCGTCTACGATTCAAATGAATGTAAATGCGACACTTCCTTGCAAAGAAATAGCGTTTGCAGATATTTACCTATCGTAGCAATAGGGTTCTAATGCTTCTTAAAACGCGATATCGCATCTCATTTCTATGTTTCATGGTAAGATATAATATGATTTGCGAAGTGTTATGTATTCCTCGTCTACACTTCAAATGAATGTAAATGAAACCCTTCCTTGCAAAGAAATTGCGATTGCAGATGTCTACGTCTCGTAGCAATAGAGTTCTTATGATTCTTAAAACGCGATATCGCAACTCATTTCTATAGTTCATGGTAAGATATAATATGATTTGCGAAGTGTTATGTATTCCTCGCCTACACTTCAAATGAAGGTAAATGCGACACTTCCTTGAAAGGAAATAGCGTTTGCAGCTGTCTACGTATCGTAGCAATGGAGTTCTTATGATTCTTAAAACGCGGTATCGATCTCAATTCTATGTTTCATGGTAAGATATAATATGATTTGCGAAGTGTTATGTATTCCTCGTCTACACTTCAAATGAATGTAAATGCGACACTTCCTTGCAAGGAAATAGCGTTTCCAGATGTCTACGTATCGTAGCAACAGATTTCTAATGCTTCTTAAAACGCGATATCGCATCTCATTTCTATGTTTCATGGTAAGATATAATATGATTTGCGAAGTGTTATGTATTCCTCGTCTACACTCCAAATGAATGTAAATGCGACACTTCCTTGCAAGGAAATAGCGTTTGCAGATATCTACCTATCGTAGCAATAGGGTTCTAATGCTTCTTAAAAGGCGATATCGCATCTCATTTCTATGTTTCATGGTAAGATATAATATGATTTGCGAAGTGTTATGTATTCCTCGTCTACGCTTCAAATGAATGTAAATGCGACACTTCCTTGCAAGGAAATAGCGTATGCAGATGTCTACCTATCGTAGCAATAGGGTTCTAATGCTTCTTAAAACGCGATATCGCATCTCATTTCTATGTTTCATGGTAAGATATAATATGATTTGCGAAGTGTTATGTATTCCTCGTCTACACTTCAAATGAATGTAAATGCGACACTTCCTTGCAAGGAAATAGCGTTTGCAGATATCTACCTATCGTAGCAATAGGGTTCTAATGCTTCTTAAAAGGCGATATCGCATCTCATTTCTATGTTTCATGGTAAGATATAATATGATTTGCGAAGTGTTATGTATTCCTCGTCTACGCTTCAAATGAATGTAAATGCGACACTTCCTTGCAAGGAAATAGCGTTTGCAGATATCTACCTATCGTAGCAATAGGGATCTAATGCTTCTTAAAACGCGATATCGCATCTCATTTCTATGTTTCATGGTAAGATATAATATGATTTGCGAAGTGTTATGTATTCCTCGTCTACACTCCAAATGAATGTAAATGCGACACTTCCTTGCAAGGAAATAGCGTTTGCAGATATCTACCTATCGTAGCAATAGGGTTCTAATGCTTCTTAACAGGCGATATCGCATCTCATTTCTATGTTTCATGGTAAGATATAATATGATTTGCGAAGTGTTATGTATTCCTCGTCTACGCTTCAAATGAATGTAAATGCGACACTTCCTTGCAAGGAAATAGCGTATGCAGATGTCTACCTATCGTAGCAATAGGGTTCTAATGCTTCTTAAAACGCGATATCGCATCTCATTTCTATGTTTCATGGTAAGATATAATATGATTTGCGAAGTGTTATGTATTCCTCGTCTACACTTCAAATGAATGTAAATGCGACACTTCCTTGCAAGGAAATAGCGTTTGCAGATATCTACCTATCGTAGCAATAGGGTTCTAATGCTTCTTAAAAGGCGATATCGCATCTTATTTCTATGTTTCATGGTAAGATATAATATGATTTGCGAAGTGTTATGTATTCCTCGTCTACGCTTCAAATGAATGTAAATGCGACACTTCCTTGCAAGGAAATAGCGTTTGCAGATATCTACCTATCGTAGCAATAGGGATCTAATGCTTCTTAAAAGGCGATATCGCATCTCATTTCTATGTTTCATGGTAAGATATAATATGATTTGCGAAGTGTTATGTATTCCTCGTCTACGCTTCAAATGAATGTAAATGCGACACTTCCTTGCAAGGAAATAGCGTATGCAGATGTCTACCTATCGTAGCAATAGGGTTCTAATGCTACTTAAAACGCGATATCGCATCTCATTTCTATGTTTCATGGTAAGATATAATATGATTTGCGAAGTGTTATGTATTCCTCGTCTACACTTCAAATGAATGTAAATGCGACACTTCCTTGCAAAGAAATAGCGTTTGCAGATGTCTACGTATCGTAGCAATGGAGTTCTTATGATTCTTAAAACGCGGTATCGATCTCAATTCTATGTTTCATGGTAAGATATAATATGATTTGCGAAGTGTTATGTATTCCTCGTCTACACTTCAAATGAATGTAAATGCGACACTTCCTTGCAAGGAAATAGCGTATGCAGATATCTACGTATCGTAGCAATAGATTTCTAATGCTTCTTAAAACGCGATATCGCATCTCATTTCTATGTTTCATGGTAGGATATAATGTAATTTGCGAAGTTTTATGTATTCCTCGTCTATGATTCAAATGAATGTAAATGCGACACTTCCTTGCAAAGAAATAGCGTTTGCAGATATCTACCTATCGTAGCAATAGGGTTCTAATGCTTGTTAAAACGCGATATCGCATCTCATTTCTATGTTTCATGGTAAGATATAATATGACTTGCGAAGTGCTATGTATTCCTCGTCTACACTTCAAATGAAAGTAAATGCCACACTTCCTTGCAAGGAAATAGCGTTTGCAGATGTCTACGTATCGTAGCAATGGAGTTCTTATGATTCTTAAAACGCGGTATCGATCTCAATTCTATGTTTCATGGTAAGATATAATATGATTTGCGAAGTGTTATGTATTCCTCGTCTACACTTCAAATGAATGTAAATGCGACACTTCCTTGCAAGGAAGTAGCGTTTGCAAATGTCTACCTATCGTAGCTATAGTGTTCTAATTCTTCTTAAAACGCGATATCGCATCTCATTTCTATGTTTCATGGTAAGATATAACATGATTTGCGAAGTGTTATGTATTCCTCGTCTACACTTCAAATGAATGCGAATGAGATACTTCCTCGCTAGGAAATAGCGTTTGCAGATGTCTACGTGTCGTAGCAATAGCTTTCTAATGCTTCTTAAAACGCGATATCGCATCTCATTTCTATGTTTCATGGTAAGATATAATATGATTTGCGAAGTGTCATGTATTCCTGTTCTACAATTCAAATGAATGTGAATGCGACACTTCCTCGCTAGGAAATAGCGTTTGCAGATGTCTACGTATCGTTGCAATAGATTTCTAATGCTTTTTAAAACGCGATATCGCATCTCATTTCTATGTTTCATGGTAAGATATAATATGATTTGCGAAGTGATATGTATTCCTCGTCTACACTTCAAATGAATGCAAATGCGACACTTCCTTGCAAGGAAATAGCGTTTGCAGATGTGTACGTATCGAAGCAATAGTGTTCTAATGCTTCTTAGAACGCGATATCGCATCTCATTTCTATGTTTCATGGTAAGATATAATAGGATTTGCGAAGTATCATGTATTCCTCGTCTACACTTCAAATGAATGTGAATGCGACACTTCCTTGCAAGGAAATAGCGTTTGCAGATGTCTACGTATCGTAGCAATAGATATCTTATGATTCTTAAAACGCGATATCGCATCCCATTTCTATGTTTCATGGTAAAGTATAATATGATTTGCGAAGTGTCATGCATACCTCGTATTCACTTCAATGGAATATAAATGCGACACTTCCATGCTAGGAAATAGCGTTTGCAGATGTCTAAGTATCGTAGCAATAGAGTTCTTATGATTCTTAAAACGCGATATCGCATTCTCTTTCTATGTTTCATGGTAAGGTATAATATGATTTGCGAAGTGATATGTATTCCTCGTCTACACTTCAAATGAATGTAAATGCGACACTTCCTTGGAAGGAAATAGCGTCTGCAGATGTCTACGTATCGTAGCAATGGATCTCTGATGCTTCTTAAAACGCGATATCGCATCGCATATCTATGTTTCATGGTAAGATATAATATGATTTGCGAAGTGTCATGTATTCCTCGTCTACACTACAAATGAATGTGAATGCGACACTCCCTCGCTAGGAAATAGCGTTTGCAGATGTCTACGTATCGTAGCAATAGATTTCTAATGCTTCTTAAAACGCCATATCGCATCTCATTTCTATGTTTCATCGTAAGATATAATATGATTTGCGAAGTGTTATGTATTCCTCGTCTACACTTCAAAAGAATGTAAATGCGACACTTTCTTGCTAGGAAATAGCGTTTCCAGATGACCACGTATCGTAAGAATAGAGTTCTAATACTTCTTAAAACAAGATGTCGCATATCATTTCTATGTTTCATGATAAAATATAATATGCATTGCGAGGTGTCATGCATACCTCGTATTCACTTCAATGGAATATAAATGCGACATTTCCATGCTAGGAAATAGCGTTTGCAGATGTCTAAGTATCGTAGCGATAGAGTTCTAATGCTTCTTAAAACGAGATGTCGCATTTCATTTCTATGTTTCGTGATAACATATAATATTCAGTGTGGAGTGTTATGTATACCTCGTATTCATTTCAAAAGAATGTAAATGTGACACTTCCTTGCTGGGAAATATTGTTTGCAGATACGCATCGTAGGAATAGAGTTCTAATGCTTCTTAAAACGCGATATCGCATCTCATTTCTATGTTTCATGGTAAGATATAATATGATTTGCGAAGTGTTATGTATTCCGCGTTTACACTTCAAATGAATGTGAATGCCACACTTCCTCGCTAGGAAATAGCGTTTGCAGATGTCTACGTATCGTAGCAGTAGATTTCTAATGCTTCTTAAAGCGCGATATCGCATCTCATTTCTATGTTTCATGGTAAGATGTAATATTCATTGCGAAGTTTTATGTGTACCCCGTCTACACTTCTCAAGATCGTAGATGCCACACCTTTTGCTAGGAAATGCGTTTCCAGATGTCTTCGTATCGAAGCAATAGGGTTCTAATGCTTCTTAGAACGCGATATCGCATCTCATTTCTATGTTTGATGTCAAGACATAATATTCATTGCGAAGTGTTATGTACACCTCGTCTACACATCAAAAGAATGCAAATGTCACACGTCCTTGTTAGGGAATGCGTTTCCAGATGTCTACGTATCGAAGCAATGGATTTCTAATGCCACTTTAAATGCGACATCACATCTCATTACTATGTTTCATGATAAGATATAATATTCATTGCGAAGTGTTATGTATACCTCGTTTATATTTCAAAAGAATGTAAATGCGACACTTCCTTGCTAGGACATAGCATTTCCAGATGTCTAGGTATCGAAACAATTGTGTTCTAATGCTTCTTAATACGCGATATCCAATCTCATTTCCATGTTACATGATAAAATGCAATATTCATTGCGAAGTGTTATGTATACCTCGTCCACACTTTGAAAGATTGTAAATGGCACACATGCTTGCTAGGAATAGCGCTTCTAGATGTCTGCGTAAAGAAGCAGCAGGGTTGTAATGATTCTTAAAACGCGATATGGCATCTCATTTCTATGTTTCATGATAAGATATAATATTCATTGCGAAGTGGTATGTATACCTCGTCTGCAATTCAAAAGAATTTAAATGCCACACTTCCTTGCTAGCAAATAGCATTTCCAGATGTCTAGGCATCGAGGAAATAGAGTTCTAATGCTTCTCAAAACGTGATATCGCATCTTATTTCTATGTTTCATGATAAGATATCATATTCATTGCGAAGTGTTACGTATGCCTCGTCTACACTTCAAAAGAATGTAACTGCCACACTTGCTCGCTAGGATATAGCGTTTCTTGATATCCACGTATAGAAGCAATAGAGCTGTAATGATTCTTAAATTGCGATATCGCATCTCAGATATTTGTTTCTCGATGAGATAGAATATTCATTGCGAAGTGTTATGTAAACCTCGTCTAGACTGTAAAAGAATGTAAATGCAACACATCCTTGCTAGGAAATGCGTTTCCAGACGTCTACGTATCGAATCAATAAAGTTCCAATGCTTCCTATAACGCCATATCGCAACTCATTTCTATGTGTCAGGATAAGATATAATATTCATTGCTAAGTGTTATGTATACCTCGTCTACAATACCAAAGATTGCGAATACCACACTTCCTTCTTAGGAAATAACGTTTCCAGATGTCTGCGTATCCAAGCAATAGAGTTCTAATGCTGCTTAAAATGTGATATGGCATCTCATTTCTACGTATCATGATAAGATGCAATATTCTTTGCGAAGAGCTATGTGGACCTCGTATACACTTCAAAAAAATGTGAAGGCCACGCTTCCTTGCTAGGAAATAGCGTTCTCTGATGTCTACGTATCGAAGCAATAGAGTTCTAATGCTTCCTAGAACGCGATATCGCATCTCATGTATGTTTCATGATGAGATATAATATTCATTGCGAAGTGTTATGTATACCTTGTCTAGACTTTAAAAGAATGTAAATGCCACACTTCCTTGCGACGGAATAGCGTTTCTAGATGTCCAGGTGCCGAAGCATTTAATTTGTCATGCTTCATGCACCGCAATATCATATAAACCGCATTTCATATAAACAGTTCAAAGTAAGTTTAAGGTTGTAAAGCTCTATGCATCGCATTATGCTTATCTGCTCTGTGCTTTATAATGCTCTGGGATGTGAGAAGGCCCTCAACCATCCTTAACCCCCTAAAGGGAAGTCAAAAGTTCAGCGGCCCTGCAGGTGGGTCATGGGAGCGCGGCGCGCGAGGCGCTACGCAATTTAAATTATCAGGAGGATCCCCTCAGGGACACCCAAGATGGCGAGAAGAGGAAATCGCCGAAGTCCACTGATCGATGGACCCGAACAATACCGAAGCCTACAGCCCACTCCACCAAGGAGCCCCGAGGAGGATCCACGAGACCCGAGGACCACCAGCGAATTCAAGGAACCTGAAGAAGAGAACGTGAGAGCTTATTCGCTAAAGCGTCCCATTTCTTGTGTCGCATATTGTATATTGTATCTTATATCGTGAAGCGAGTTATGATACCCGGTAATTCGCGGCGTGTTGCGTAGTTTCCCGTAACCCTTGTTAGTTAAACCCACGTCGAGACCATAAATAAACATGCCGTGACTTCAGTATCTCGCGATCTGAGTGTGTGTACTTGGCTAGTCATAGTCGAGAGGAGGAGCATTTCGAAGTTTCAAGGGTTGTTCCGCCCCAGGGTTCCCGGGGTCGTGTAGTCTATCCCTTTGCTACTTTCTGAGCAGCTGGCGCCCAAGAAAAGTTGTACGTGAGCGGATACCTTGGAACGATAGATCGCTTTAGATTAAAGTACGTTTTACACCTTAAAGCATTTAGATAATTAACCCCTTCGAGCTTCCCTGACTTACTAGATATAGGTTTCCTTCACGACTAATAGGAACCATCACTTTACATAGATATATAGACCACACATAGTTTTAAACGTAGAACTGAGAATTTGAGAACTTACTTTGAAACGTTAGTAGTGAGGAATTCCATCGGATTTCATAGAAATTCAGAACTTACTTGCTATGAAACATAGGCAGATAAGGGCCATCGCGTTGCTTAGAACTTTAGAACTTGCTTACTTCAACAAAGATTTCTATTGGCTTCGTCCGTTCTTTTAGAAGAGTTTTTGATAAACCACATACTTTTCACACTTCTGATATCTTTGAAAGTTCACGAGATGTAATCGTTTAAGTTTTAAAATGATTACTTAGTGTGGATTATTATTTAGTAACACGCTCATAAACGAGTCTGCATAGGATATAATCCATAAGTTTTTAAGCCTGGAAATTATGTAGTTATTTGTTATTCACTTATTGCTCAAACGACAAAGATTCTGACCACTTCAAAATGGTTGACTTTCATCAATTTTCTTAAAAATTGAAATACTGCCCAACTGCTTGTATTAAAGACTGTAATTAAAGCTTTCAAAACATTTTACCTCTTATAGATGAATTCTGGAATTGAAATTGAATGTTTGACTTTTCTAACTCCTGTTTAGACATCTTTCTATTGGAATATTCAAGTATTTTTCATATTCGTAATTATTAAAAATGTTTTACTTGATTCTTTAATTTAATATTTAGAATTTTCTGAGAAATATTTTTTATCGTAATGAACTATATAATTGCAATTATAATTCTTTGTGAAATAATAATAACAGAAAGGTATGTATCCATTCTTGTAGTTTTGTAAAGAGTATTTAATCTTACTATCTAAAATGAAACATTGAGATCTGTTTACAATCTAATGGAATTTAATTACCTTTTGATTCAAATTCACAAAGATAATCTTCCATAGTTCAACAATTTTGTGAGCTGTCCTCAGGAATCCGCAGCTCAGTACTTATAAAATGAACGACACAAAGAACAGCCTAACCAAACGTATTCGAACCGATTTTTCAATACTAATCTTATCATGTTTAACTTATGCTGCAAACTATTGAAATGCCCTTCGAACAGTGTTTATTCACAGTGAAGTAAACGGTAAGTATTACGCCTTCCACCACTGTTTACAATACGTATGTTTCATTTGCTATCAAAACCGTGAGTATTATCGCCTTTCTTTACTTTTTGTAACCTTCAATGCCTTCATGTTACAAATCGTTAAACTTGCTTTAAAATGCTCTATCGTATTACGGAAGAATGGATATACCAATTCATTTTAAAAAATGAAGGTAACCTTCATATGTCCAACATAACTCCACTTACAAAAAAACTATTTTCATCAACGGATGGCCCCTTTGTACTGTGCAATTTTATATTAGCAAAAACTTCTATGAAACTTATAGTTGCGTGGATATCTGAGGTGCTAATTATTACTGCCCCACCCTGTATATTGTTATGGATGTGTCCAACAAGGCAACGATGAACAGAGTTAAATTTAATATTATGATGTTTATTATTTTACTTATAGTATATTTGTTTTTCTGGAATTTTGCCAAAAAACAATGTTCACGATGTCGACAGATGAATATATTTGCCTTAGAATTACAAGAGCCAACAATTTCGAAAGTAGAATATTTCTTTACTTCGCTAACCGAATCATTGCAAACGTTAAGTAAAGTGCGTGCCTTTCAAAACAGTCAGATGAAAATTACGATACAACGTTTCCAAGAAATGGTACGTGCCACTGTTTTTTAATTTCCGTTTATTTAATCAAAGGAAATTTAATTGAACTATACGCAAAATTTGAAGACAAAAAGTTATTGTAATTTTACGCAACATATATGATGGTAATAAAGGATAAGTATACGGAACTGAAAATGGAAAGTAGCGAGCAGAAAAAGAAACTGATGGAGCTACAAAGTAGATTGATAAATCCGTCAAATAATGATTCTAGGTTAATAAAATCTGTTAATTAAAGAACTATTGCAAAAATCAAGTATAATCAATATTACTTCTGCTCAAAGGCTATAATAGAATTGGACCGAAATGGGTAAAAAACAGGCAATTATATCTATACGTTCTATTCTATGCAAAGGCAAATATTTCGAAGAGAAAAGATGTGTTACTTACAAATTATTTATGTTCCTAGATATCTCACTAATTGAGGCTTCTTGTCTTGCAGAACTTATCATTCATGTAACATGTAAAGGGGTCGAAGAATAGTAAAAGATTTTTAAATTTCATATCCTCACTTGATACGTCGATTGGATCACGTAAAATATCGGACATTAATTGCATCTACATCTTCAGACCTTAAATATATGATTGCAACAACATTTTTAATAGCGTTTTAATAACATTTTTCTAATTGTTTATATCTATGTCTAATAAATATATATTAATCGAATAAGTTGCTTTACCAAAGAATAAAAGTATCTGAGGCTTACAAATCGGAACATTACATAACAAACGTGCATCACATATATAATATTACATGTAACAAAAGATGAAGACCAAAAAGATCGTACATAAGTTGAATCCACAATGCGGTCATAGAGATACAGAAACAATTCCCAAACAATATTTTCCAAACAATAATTTAAAAAATTCAAAAAGGGGAGAGTGAAAATCCATCTCCTTGACGATGATAAGGAACAAGTCTGCCTCATGCACTACAATATCCCAAACAGCCAGCGATTGGCACGTCAATGACAATGGATGGAACGAATTCCGTGACAGAACTGTGCTAACAAAGTGCTCCTACTCAGCTTTCGAAATGGCATACTGTTAGTGCTGGGACGGCATTCGTATCACGGCACATTAAAGCACCGAGATACAGCACACGGGCTACACGGCCGTGACAATGACACTATCAGCTCACCATAGCTACACGCGTGGTTGTGGCGTAGGCTGACATTTACTAATGGGGAAGCTGTTTACATAAAAATTATAAGCAAATATGAAAAATGACTAAACTGCGCAATTTATTTATTTTGATTCCAAAATAGATACACCGGCACAAAACAAAGATATAAGAACTCGATTTTATTATTTTCTATAAACTAGCTCGATAGGGCGATTTTTTCCATAAAGTCAATAATTACTTTGTCATAAAAATATATACACTTATTTTATATATATTTTCTTCAATTTATTGTTACAAATTCATGCAATTGAGGGTTACATTAAATACGATGAGAGCATGTTATTTAAAAAATTACACAAGGCGAAGTTAGGGACGCAACAGCATGAATTTTTGTTTTATAAGTAATATTTTTTTTATAAATAATATTTTTAGTCTATGATGGATTGAAAGAAATATATACGACTCGCTCAATAACTATAAATATAGGAAAACGACCATCAAAATGTCTATCAATACTCATATGCTGAACATCTACTGACATCTAACGGTTCTAATTTGTATGAAAGCACAGGTTCCCCATTGCCAAATGTGATCCTGCGTCATTGCTGAGGAGATTCATGAATGGAGCGATGATACGCGTGTCACCATGGTGCTGGTGCTGCGCGATTCGCTTGTCTAGAACGTGCTGGTAACACGTTCTGGCATTTTAGTTAACGAATCCGGTCACAGATGACTACGAATCAGTTGACACTCCTCGGAAGTGGCAATATAGTGCTGGCATGGTGTCGCTACCATCTTGCCGTTTGTTATCTGGGATGCTTTTTAGTGCATTATTCGGAATTTAATTTGAACACATAGCTACTTAATGGCGAATTTGTATGTACATAATTATACATGACTGCATAAAAAGGATATCATATACTTTTATAATCAGTGCGATATAAGAATATAAAACGAAGAACTATCCACTACCATCAGGAGTAAAAACAATGTTTGGTACGGAAAGTTCATTGTAAAATATAATCAAGCAGTTAATATATCAAATCACAGCACACAATAAATCACTGAATGTATAACGATATGAATAGTAAGAAAAACATATTTACCTGTTAGATGTTTATAAATTCAAATTTAAAAGTCCAAGTCACATTTAATATATTATTGTTTAACAAGGTGATTTAATGTTGTTTCAAATAGGCGTGCAGAACTAACTCGTACTTCTGTCAATGTAATTTCATTCGAAAAATACAAAGGATAAGAGGAAATATTCTCCAATATATAACATATATAAATCAACGGATGCATGAGAGAACACTCGACCTCGGTATAATGAGACCGGGGCGTCATCCTGCAGTAATCGTATAACGCATGTTCCGAGGTGGTGTAGAGAGGGAATGTGGAGGGTGAAAAGCATAAAATAACAACAATGTAACTAAAGAGAAAGAGAAAGAAAATATGTGGAAGCATTGCATTTATTAAGAGGAAATCCTAGAAATATCAAACAACAGATTATATACCATACTGTAAGGGTAAGGTACAACGAAATAGACGATATCGTGGGAGAAACTACAAAAATCGAGAAACTTAAAAAGAAAATAATAATTTACATTGAGCGAATCAATATCACTGATCCCGGCAAGCTTAATGGAAAACGCATAACGATGAATCGGTTAGAGTATAAGATAGATGTTGGTCGCGGTTTGAGTGGCCCTGAGAATTCTTTGCCCGCATCAGGGCAGGCAGTAGGATGGTGGAGGGCCTGCCCTCCTGTTGCTTGGATCTATAGAATTCACATTCAATTGTAGAGTAGAAGCAGATAATTATAGTGCTTTTCATAGAAGATTACAGCTTACTTAATTCGAAACGTTGAAATGAGATGAGTCATGGCATTGTATAATGCATTAGTACTCTATTGTCTCGACATGTAGACACTACGAAGGGCAATCCTGTTGCATAGAGCTGTAGAATTTACATTCTTATGAAATTTTAAAGCAGATAAGCATAGAGCTATGCATAAGAGATTACAGCATTCTTACTTTAAAACGATGAAATGGGATGCGCCAGCGCATTGCATGGAGAATTCTAGCTCGATTGCTTTAACAGACAGACACTACGGAGCGCCATGCCGTTGCATGGAATTATATAGTTCACATTCTATTGAAGACCTCTAACAGTTAAGCATAATGTTATGGATATATGATTACAGATTCTTTGCTTTGAAACGTTGAAATGAGATGCGACATCGCGCTGCATGAAGTATTATAAATGTCTTGCTTGGACACGTAGAGATCTGGAAAAGATATTCTGTTGCAAGTAAGTATAGGATTCACATCCTTCTAAGGTCTAGATGCAGACAAATGTAACATATTGCATACAACAATGCAATTTACCATGAATCATTGAAATGACTTGCGACATCGTGTTGAATGAAGCAATAGAACTCTATTGCTTCGAAAAGTAGACATCTAAGGACGCAATTCCCTTGCAAGGAAGTGTAGAAATCGCAGTCTTTTGGCGTGTGTATGCAGACAAGCATAACGAGATGTGTAGAGTATTTTTATCTACTTACATACTTCGAACTGTTGATATCAAATGCGATATCGCGTTTTATATAGCATTATAAATCTATTGCTTCAATACGTGCACATCTAGAAACGCTACCTCCTGGCAAGATATTGTAGGATTTTTATACTGTTGACGTGTAGAAGCAGATAAACGTAACGCGTTTCATTGAATATTAAATCTCAACACGCGGCATTGAAATGAGATGCGACATCGGTCTGAATAAAGTAATAGAACTTTATTGCTTCGACAAGTAGATATCTAAAAACGCTATTCCCCTGTAAGGGAGTGTAGGGTTCACATTCGCTCGAAGTGTAGAAGAGTAGAACGTAACGCGCTGCATTGAATATTACATCTTACATTACACATTGAAATGTGATGCGAGATCGCGATGATTGATGTATTAGAACTCTATTGCTTCGACACATTTACAACCAGAATCGCTATCCTCTTGTCAGGAAGTGTGGAAACCACACTTTTGGGGCGCAGAAGCAGATGAGCATAATGATATATACAATGCATTAAAATCTACATACATACTTCGAACTCTTGATGTGAAATGATATATCGCGTTCCATGAAGCATTAGAACTCCTATGCCTCGATTCGTAGACATCTAGAAACACTGTTCCGTAGCAAGCAAGTGCGGTATTTGCATTATTTTCAAGTGCAGATGAGATATAAATAACGTTAGCGTTGACGTTGCATCTTAACATGAGACATAGATATGAGATGCGATATAGCGCTATATGAAGTATTAGAAATCTATTGCATAGATATGTAGACTTCAGGAAACGCTATTCCGTAGCAAGGAAGTGTGAGATTTACATTCCTCTGAAGCGTTGCCGAGATATATATAACGCGTTACATACAAATACATCTTGTCATTTTTCACAGAAATCATCTGCGAAATCGCGTTTAACGAAGCATTACAACTCTATTGCTCCGACACGTAGACATCTACAAGCTATATTCCGTAGCAAGAAAGTGTGGGATTTACATTCATTTGAAGTGAATACGATGTATGCATGACACTTCGCAATGAATATTATATCTTATCATGAAAAATAGAAATGAGATGCGATTTCGCGTTTTAAGAAGCATTACAACTCTGTTGCTTCGATACGTAGACATCTGGCAACGCTACTTCCTAGCAAGAAAGTGTCGCAGTTACATTCATTTGGAGTAAATACGAGGAGTACATAACACTTCGCAATGAATATTATGTCTTGTCATGAAACATAGAAATGAGATGCGATATCTCGTTTTAAGAAGCATTAGAACTCTATTGCATCTATACGTAGACATCTGCTAACGCTAGTTCCTTGCAAGGAAGTGTCGCATTTACATTCTTCTGAAGTGAATACAAAGTATTCATAACACTTCGCAATTAATACTATATCTTATCATGGAACATAGAAATGAGATGCGATATCTCGTTTTAAGAAGCATTAGAACACTATTGCTTCGATAGGTAGACATCTGCAAACGCTGTCTCCTAGCAAAGAAGTGTAGCATTTACATTCATTTGAAGTGTATGCGAGGTATACATAACAATTCGCAGTGACTATTATAACTTATCATGATACATAGAAATGAGATGCGATATCTCGTTTTAAGAAGCACTAGAACTCCATTGCTTCGATACGTAGACATCTGCTAACGCTATTTCCTGGGAAGGAAGTGTCGCACTTACAGTCATTTGAAGCCTAGGCGAGGAATACATAACACTTCGCAGTGAATATTATACCACATCATGAATCATAGAAATGAGATGCGACATATCGTTTTAAGAGGCATTAGAACACTATTGCTTCGATAGGTAGACATCTGCAACCGCTACTTCCTAGCAAGGAATTGTCGCATTTACATTAATTTAAAGTGTGTGCGATGTATACATAACACTTCGCAATGAATATTATGTCTTATCATGAAACATAGAAGTGAGATGCAATATCTCGTTTTAAGAAGCATTAGCACTCTGTTGCCTCGATACGTAGACATCTGCAAACGCTATTTCCTAGCATGGAAGTGTCGTATTTACATTCCTTTGAAGTGAATACGAGATATTCATGACACACCGCAACTAATATTATATCATATCATGAAGCAAAGGAATGAGATGCGATATCCCGTTTTAAGAAGCATTAGAACTCTATTGCTTCGATGCGTAGACATCTGCAAACGTTATCTCCTAGCAAAGAAGTGTAGCATTTACATTCATTTGAAGTGTATGCGAGGTATACATAACACTTCGCAGTGACTATTATATCTTATCATGATACATAGAAATGAGATGCGATATCGCGTTTTAAGAAGCATTAGAACTCTATTGCTTCAATACGTAGACATCTGCAGACGCTATTTCCTAGGAACGAAGTGTCGCACTTACATTCATTTGAAGTGTGTGCGAGGTATACATGACACTTCGCAATGAATATTATATCTTATCATGAAACATAGAAATGAGATGTAATATGGCGATTTAAGATGCATTAGAACTCTAATGCCACTATACGTAGACATCTGCAAACGCTATTTCCCAGCAAGGTAGTGTCGCATTTACATTCGTCTGAAGTGTATGCGAGGTATACATGATACTTCGCAATGAATATTATATATTATCATGAAACATAGATATGAGATGCGATATCGCGAATTAGCAAGCTTTAGAAATCTATTGCTTCCATACGTAGACATCTGCAAAAGCTACTTCCTAGCAAGGAAGTGTCGCATTTACATTCCTTTGAAAGGAATACGAGGTATACATGACACTCCACAGTGAATATTACATCTTATCATGAAACATTGATATGAGATGCAATATGGCGATTTAAGAAGCATTAGAACTCTATTGCTTCGATACGTAGACATCTGCAAACGATATTTCCAAGCAAGGAAGTGTCGCATTTACGTTCTTTTGAAGTGAGTACAAGGTGTACATGACACTCCACAATGAATATTATATATTATCATGAAACATAGCAATGAGTAGCGATATCGCGTTTTGAGAAGCATTAGAACTCTAATGCTACGATAAGTAGACATCTGCAAAGGCTATTTCCTAGCAAGGAAGTGTCGCATTTACATTCTTTTGAAGTGAATACGAGGTATTCATAACACTGCACAATGAATATTATATCTTATCATGAAACATAGAAATGAGATGCTATAGCGCGATTTAAGAAGCTTTAGAACTCTGTTGCTTCGATTCGTAGATATCTGCAAACGCTATTTCCTAGCGAGGAACTGTCGCATTCACATTCATTTGAAGTGTTTGCGAGGTATACATGACACTTCGCAATGAATATTATAAATTATCATGAAACATAGATATGTGATGCGTTATCGCGAATTAGCAAGCTTGAGAAATCTATTGCTTCGATGCGTAGACATCTGCAAACGCTATTTCCAAGCAAGGAAGTGTCGCAATTACATTCTTTTGAAGTGAATACGAGGTATACATAACACTGCACAGTTAATATTATATCTTATCATGAAACATACAAATGAGATGCGATATGGCTATTTAAGAAGCACTAGAACCCTATTGCTTCGATACGTAGACATCTGCAAACGCTATTTCCTAGCAAGGAAGTGTCGCATTTACATTCATTTGATGTACAGACGAGATAAACATATCACTGCACAAAGAATATTACATCTTATCATGAAACATAGAAATGAGATGCGATATGACGATTTAAGAAGCATTAGGATTCTATTGCTTCGATACGGAGACATCTGCAAACGCTATTGCCTGGCAAGGAAGTGTCGCATATACATTCATTTGAAGTGTATTCGAGGTATACATGACACTACGCAATGAATATTATACGCTATCATGAAACATAGAAATGAGAAACGATGTCGCGTTTTGAGAAGCATTAGAGAACTAATGCTACGATACGTAGACATCTGCAAACGCTATTTCCTAGCAAGGAAGTGTCGCATTTACATTGAAACACAGTAATGAGATGCGATATCTCGTTTTAAGAAGCATTAGAACACTATTGCTTCGATAGGTAGACATCTGCAAGCGCTATTTCCTTGCAAGGAAGTGTGGCATTTACATTAATTTAAAGTGTTTGCGAGGTATACATAACACTTCGCAATGAATATTATATCTTATCATGAAACATAGAAGTGGGATGCGATATCTCGTTTTAAGAAGCATTAGAACTCTATTGCTTCGATACGTAGACACCTCCAAACGCTATTTCCTAGCATGGAAGTGTCGCACTTACATTCTTTTGAAGTGAATAAGAGGTATTCACGACATTTCGCAATTAATATTATATCAAATCATGAAACAGAGAAATGAGATGCGATATCCCGTTTTAAGAGGCATTAGCACTCTGTTGCTTCGATACGTAGACATCTGCAAACGCTATTTCCTAGCATGGAAGTGTCGTTTTTACATTCCTTTGAAGTGAATACGAGATATTCATGACACACCGCAACTAATATTATATCATATCATGAAGCAAAGAAATGAAATGCGATATCCCGTTTTAAGAAGCATCAGAATTCTATTGCTTCAATACGTAGACATCTGCAGACGCTGTCTCCTAGCAAAGAAGTGTAGCATTTACATTCATTTGAAGTGAGTAAGAGGTGTACATGACACTTCGCAGTGAATATTATATCTTAACATGAAACTTAGAACTGAGATGCGATATCGCGTTATAAGAAACGTTAGAACCCTACTGCTACGAAACGCAGACATCTGGAAACGCTATTTCCTAGAAACGAAGTGTCGCATTTACATTCTTTTGAAGTCAATACGAGGTATACATAACACTGCACAGTGAATATTCTTCCTTATCACGAAACAGAGAAATGAAATGCGATATCACGATTTAAGAAGCATTAGAACTCTATTGCTTCGATACGGAAACATCTGCAAACGCTATTTCATAGCAAGGCAGTGTCGCATTTACATTTCTCTGAAGTGAATAAGAGGTATACATAACACTATACAATGACTATTATATCTTATCATAAAACATAGGAATGCGATGCGATATCGAGATTTAAAACGCATTAGAACTCTATTGCTACGATACGTAGACATTTGCAAACGCTACTTAATAGTAAGGAAGTGTCGCATTTACATTCTTTGGAGTGAATACGAGGTATTCAAGACACTTCGCAATTAATATCATTTCTTACCATGAAACATAGAAATAAGATGCGAAATCGCGTTTTAAGAAGAATCAGAACTATATTGCTACGATACGTAGATATCTGGAGACGCTATTTTCTAGCAAGAAAGTGTCGCGTTTACATTTTTTAGAAGTGAATGCGAGGTATACATGACACATCGCAATGGATTTCATATCTTACCAGGAAAAATAGAAATGAGATGCGATACCGCGTTTGGAGAAGCATTAGAACCCTATTTCTACGAAAAGTAGACATCTGCAAACGCTGTTTCCTAGCAATGACGTGTCGCATTTACATTCATTTGAAGTGTATGCGAGGTATAAGTGACACTTCGCAATGAATATTATATCATATCAAGGAACATAGAAATGATATGCGATATCGCGTTTTAAGAAGCACTAGAACTCTATTGCTTCGATACGGAGACATCTGGAAACGCTATTTAATAGCAAGGAAGTGTGGCATTTACATTCTTTTGAAGTGAATACGAGGTATACATAACACTGCACAACGAATATTATATCTTATCATGAAACATAGAAATGAGATGCAATATCGCGATTTAAGAAGAATTAGAACTCTATTGCTTCGATACGTATACATCTGCAATGGCTACTTCCTAGCAAGGAAGTGTCGCATTTACATTCGTTTGAAGAGATTACTCGGTATACATGACACTCCGCAATGAATATTATATCTTATCATAAAACATAGAAATGAGGTGCGATATCTCGATTTAAGAAGCATCAGAACTCTATTGCTTCGATACGTAGACTTCTGGTAACGTAATATACTAGAAAGGAAGTGTCGCTCTTACAATCATTTGCAGCGTAGACGAGGAAAACATAACCTTCCACAATGAATATTATATCTTATCATGAAACATAGAAATGAGATGCGGTATCGCGTTTGAAGATGCATTAGAACCCTATTGCTACGATACGTAGACATCTGCAGACGCTATTTCCTAGCAAGGGAGTGTCGCATTTACATTCTTTTGAAGTGAATACGAGATATACATGACAGTTCGCAATGAATATTATATGTTATCATGAAACATAGGAATGAGTTGCGATATCGCGTTTTGAGAAGCATTAGAACACCATTGCTTCGATACGTAGACATCTGCAAGCGCTACTTCCTAGCTAGGAAAGTGCCGCTTTTACATTCTTCTGAAGTGAATACGAGATATACATGACACTTCGCAATGAATATTGTATCTTATCATGAAACATAGAAGTGAGATGCGATATGGCGTTTTAAGAAGCATTTGAACTCCATTGCTACGATACGTAGACATCTGCAAACGCTATTTCCTAGCATGGAAGTGTCGCATTTACATTCTTTTGCAGTTAATACGAGGTATACATGACATTTCGCAATGAATATTATGTCTTACCTCGAAACATAGAAGTCAGATGCTATATCGCGAATTAAGAAGCACTAGAACTCTATTGCTACGATGCGTAGACATCTGCAAACGTTGTTTCCAAGCAAGGAAGTGTCACATTCACATTATTGTGAAGAGAAATCGACGTATACAGGACACTTCGGAATGAATATTATATCTTATCTCGAAACATAGAAGTGAGATGCGATATCGCGTTTTAAGAAGCATTAGATCTCTATTGCTACGATACGTAGACATCTGCAGACGCTATTTCCTAGCAAGGGAGTGTCGCATTTACATTCTTTTGAAGTGAATACGAGATATACATGACAGTTCGCAATGAATATTATATGTTATCATGAAACATAGGAATGAGTTGCGATATCGCGTTTTGAGAAGCATTAGAACACCATTGCTTCGATACGTAGACATCTGCAAGCGCTACTTCCTAGCTAGGAAAGTGCCGCTTTTACA
Source organism: Xylocopa sonorina (assembly GCF_050948175.1). Taxonomy (NCBI): domain Eukaryota; kingdom Metazoa; phylum Arthropoda; class Insecta; order Hymenoptera; family Apidae; genus Xylocopa; species Xylocopa sonorina. Next base: position 766,655 of record NW_027490210.1, on the reverse strand, counting down.
TTCTTCTGAAGTGAATACGAGATATACATGACACTTCGCAATGAATATTGTATCTTATCATGAAACATAGAAGTGAGATGCGATATGGCGTTTTAAGAAGCATTTGAACTCCATTGCTACGATACGTAGACATCTGCAAACGCTATTCCGTAGCATGGAAGTTTAGCAGTTACATTCTTTTGAAGTGAATACGAGGTATACATAATACTCCATAATGAATATTATATCTTATCATGAAACATAGATGTGAGATGCGATATCGCGTTTTAAGAAGCATTAGAACTCTATTGCTACGATACGTAGACATCTGCAAACGCTATTTCCTAGCATGGAAGTGTCGCATTTACATTCTTTTGCAGTTAATACGAGGTATACATGACATTTCGCAATGAATATTATGTCTTACCTCGAAACATAGAAGTCAGATGCTATATCGCGAATTAAGAAGCACTAGAACTCTATTGCTACGATGCGTAGACATCTGCAAACGTTGTTTCCAAGCAAGGAAGTGTCACATTCACATTATTGTGAAGAGAAATCGACGTATACAGGACACTTCGGAATGAATATTATATCTTATCTCGAAACATAGAAGTGAGATGCGATATCGCGTTTTAAGAAGCATTAGATCTCTATTGCTACGATACGTAGACATCTGCAAACGCTATTTCCTAGCATGGAAGTGCCGCATTTACATTCTTTTGAAGATAATACGAGGTATACATAACACATCGCAATGAATATTATATCTTATCATGAAACATAGAAGTGAGATGCGATATGGCGTTTTAAGAAGCATTAGAACTCTATTGCTACGATACGTTGACATCTGCAAACGCTATTTCCTAGCATGGAAGTTTCGCATTTACATTCTTTTGAAGTGAATACGAGATATACATGACACTTCGCAATGAATATTATATGTTATCATGAAACATAGGAATGAGTTGCGATATCGCGTTTAAAGAAGCATTAGAACTGTATTGCATCGATACGCAGACATCCAGAAGCTCTATTACGTCGCAAGGAAGAGTGGGATTTACATTCTTTCGACGTGCAGACGAGATATACATAACGAGTTGCTTTGAATACTACATCTTATCATGATACAGAGAAATGAGATGCGATATCGCGTTTTATGGAGAATTAGAACACTATTGCTTCGATATGTAGTGTGACGTGGTGACGTCACAAGGCTTGATCACCCCCCCCCCCCCTGCTTCAGTTAGACTAGCTCGCAGATCACCACCCATGCGAGAAGCGCGACACGGACAATCGCGATAGCTATACTTGCGAGGAGCGTGAAATACGCGATGGTAGAATCTCCCCCCCCCCCCGTTCTTTTCTCTCTCACCGTTCTACGGATTAGACTGGCGGGCTGATTGAAGAAGCGTCCCAGAAGACACTCCTTCGGCGGATTAAAATACCATAGGTTCGCGGAAGGGCTGTGCGCCGAGGTAGCGTGACGGGCTCGACGGTGGAGGAGTCGGGAAGTGAGCAGGAAGATACCCTGAAGCCCGAGGGATACTCCTCCCTGCAACGATACGACCGCTGCCATAGCCCATGGAGTCGAACAGGATGGACTCCGGGTCTGAGAAGGGCCTCCACCCCTGCCCTGAGCCCATGAAGAGGAAAATGCAAGATGCGCAGCGGAACTGCAGGTAAGCCGTGGAAAGCGCGGCGCGCGACACGCGCCGCAGTTCAAATAATCCAGAGGACCCCCTCTAGACACACCAGAGGGGGCGATCAGGGAAGATCACCGAAATCCACCGATCGATGCCCCGAACAATACCGAAGCATATAGCCCTACCCAACCAAGGAGCCCTAAGGAGGATCTAAGGGGATGCGAAGACCCCCAGCAAACCTATATAACGAGCTAGCCAGCATGAAGACAGCCTCTACTTCTTAGCGATTTCTTAGCGACTACTTAGAGACGACTTAGCGAAGACTTAGCGAAGACTTAGCGAGCAACCTAGCAAATGATTGTGCGGAGCGATTTGGAGGAGAGAGAGGGAGAAAGAGAGAGAAGGACAGAGCGAGATCCAGAATTGTTGGAAGCGAGAGCGTGAGACCTTATACGCTAAAGCCATTTTTCGCTGCCGCATTTCTGATATCACGTATTGTATTTTGTATCGTATAACGGGTGGTGATCCCCGATCATTCGCGACGTGTCGTATAACATTTAGTAGTCCCGCGTCGAGGCAATATAGAAAGAAGCCGTGAGTTTAGTATCCCGCGACCCTAATTTGCGCACTCGGCTAGAAGTAGTCGAGCGAAGGAGTATTTCGAAACTTCGAGGGTTATCTTGCACCGGGTTTCCCCGGGTTGCGTGGTCTACTAGTTTTGTTACTTCTTGAGTAGCTGGCGCCCAAAGAGTCCCAGCCTCGCAGCTTCGAAATACTCGCTGGGTAGGAAATACTTTGTATTGTACTTGGCGTTGGCGAATCCGCGGACGGTCGCATCGCGCGGATACTTTGTACCCCGGATTAAACTCCTGCATACCCCTTTATCATTGGTTCTATATACCCCCTTTCTTGCGGCTTGTAAAGGGAAAACACGTCACAGTAGACATCGAAGGACGCTATTCCGTTCCAAAGATGTGTGGGATTTACATTCTTTTGAAGTGTTGACGAGATATACATTACGCCTTGGTATATATTATTATATTGGCATAGCATCTTATCATGAAACATAGGAATGTGGTGCGATGTTACCTTTTATGAAGAGTTACAACTCTATAGCTTCGATACGTAGACATCTAGAAACGCTATTCCGTCGGGAGGAAGTGTGGGGTTTACAGCCTCATCAAGTATTGACAAGATATAAATAACGCACAGCGTTGGACATTTCATCAAATCATGAGACATAGAAACGAGATGCTATAACGCGTTTTATGAAGCATTAGAACTCCATTGCTGCGATACTTAGACATCTAGAAACGCTATTCCGTCGCAAGTATGTGTGTGATTAACATTCTCTTGAAGTATTGGCGAGATATACGTTACGGGTTGCATTGATTTACATCCTATCATGACAAACAACTACATTGCTACGGAATAGTGTTTCTAGAGCCCTACGTATGGAATCAGTAGGGCTCCAATGCTTCTTAAAACGCGATAATGCATCTCATTTCTATACTTCATGATAAGATATAATATTCACCGCGAAGTGCTATGTATACCTCGTCAACACTTCAATAGAATGTAAACGTCCCACGACCTTGCTAGGAAATAACGTTTCTAGATGTCTACGTATCGAAGCAATAGATTTGTAATGATTCTTAAGACGCGATATCGCATCTCACTTCTATGTTTCACGATAAGAAATAATATTCATTGCGACGTGTCATGTATACCTCGTATTAACTGCAAAAGAATGTAAATGCGACACTTCCATGCTAGGAAATAGCGTTTGCAGATGCTTACGTATCGTAGCAATAGAGTTCTAATGCTTCTTAAAACGCGATATCGCATCTCACATCTATGTTTCATGATAAGATATAATATTCATTATGGAGTGTTATGTATACCTCGTATTCACTTCAAAAGAATGTAAATGCGAAACTTCAATGCTGGGAAATAGCGTTTGCAAATATCTACGTATCGTAGCAATAGAGATCTAATGCTTCTCAAAACGCGATAACGCATCTCATTCCAATGTTTCATGATAAGATATAATTCTCATTGCGAAGTGTCATGTATATCTCGTATTCACTTCAAAAGAATGTAAATGCGACTCACCTTGCTAGGAAATAGCGTTTGCAGATGTCTACGTATCGTAGCAATAAAGTTCTAATGCTTCTCAAAACGCGATGTCGAAACTCATTCCTATGTTTCGTGATAAGATGTAATATTCATTGCGAAGTGTCACGTATACCGCGTATTCACTTCAAAAGAATGTAAATGCGACACTTCCTTGGTAGGAAATAGCGTTTGCAGATGTCTACGTATCGTAGCAATAGAGTTCTAGTGCTTCTTAGAACGCGATATCGCTACTTATTTCTATGTTTCATGATAAGGTGAAATATTCATTGTGGAGTGTTATGTATACCTCGTATTCACTTCAAAAGAATGTAAATGCGACACTTCCTTGCTATTTAATAGCGTTTGCAGATGTCTGCGTATCATAGCAAAAGTTTTCTAATGCTTCTTAAATCGCGTTATCGCATCTCATTCCTATGTTTCGTGATAAGATGTAATATTCATTGCGAAGTGTCACGTATACCGCGTATTCACTTCAAAAGAATGTAAATGCGACACTTCCTTGGTAGGAAATAGCGTTTGCAGATGTCTACGTATGGTAGCAATAGAGTTCTAGTGCTTCGTAAAACGCGATATCGCTACTTATTTCTATGTTTCACGATAAGGTGAAATATTCATTGTGCAGTGTTATGTATACCTCGTATTCACTTCAAAAGAATGTAAATGCGACACTTCCATGGTAGGAAATAGCGTTTGCAGATGTCTACGTACCGTAGCAATAAAGTTCTAATTCTTCTTGGAACGCGATATCGCTACCTATTTCTATGTTTTATGATAAGGTAAAATATTCATTGTGGAGTGTTATGTATACCTCGTATTCACTTCAAAAGAATGTAAATGCGACACTTCCTTGCTATTAAATAGCGTTTGCAGATGTCTGCGTATCGTAGCAAAAGTTTTCTAATGCTTCTTAAATCGCGTTATCGCATCTCATTCCTATGTTTCGTGATAAGATGTAATATTCATTGCGAAGTGTCACGTATACCGCGTATTCACTTCAAAAGAATGTAAATGCGACACTTCCTTGGTAGGAAATAGCGTTTGCAGATGTCTACGTATCGTAGCAATAGAGTTCTAGTGCTTCTTAGAACGCGATATCGCTACTTATTTCTATGTTTCATGATAAGGTGAAATATTCATTGTGGAGTGTTATGTATACCTCGTATTCACTTCAAAAGAATGTAAATGCGACACTTCCTTGCTATTTAATAGCGTTTGCAGATGTCTGCGTATCGTAGCAAAAGTTTTCTAATGCTTCTTAAATCGCGTTATCGCATCTCATTCCTATGTTTCGTGATAAGATGTAATATTCATTGCGAAGTGTCACGTATACCGCGTATTCACTTCAAAAGAATGTAAATGCGACACTTCCTTGGTAGGAAATAGCGTTTGCAGATGTTTACGTATGGTAGCAATAGAGTTCTAGTGCTTCGTAAAACGCGATATCGCTACTTATTTCTATGTTTCACGATAAGGTGAAATATTCATTGTGGAGTGTTATGTATACCTGGTATTCACTTCAAAAGAATGTAAATGCGACACTTCCATGGTAGGAAATAGCGTTTGCAGATGTCTACGTACCGTAGCAATAAAGTTCTAATTCTTCTTGGAACGCGATATCGCTACCTATTTCTATGTTTTATGATAAGGTAAAATATTCATTGTGGAGTGCTATGTATACCTCGTATTCACTTCAAATGAATGTAAATGCGACGCTTCCTTGCTAGGAAATAGCGTTTGCAGATGTCTCCGTATTGAAGCAATAGAGTTCTAATGCTTCTTAAATAGGGATATCGCATCTCATTTCTATGTTCCATGATAAGATATAATATTCATTGCGAAGTGTCATGTATACCTTGTATTCAATTCACAAGAATGTAAATGCGACACTTCCTTGCTAGGAAATAGCGTTTGGAGATGTCCCCGTATCGAAGCAATAGAGATCTAATGCTTCTTAAATAGGGATATCGCATTTCATTTCTATGTTTCATGATAAGATATAATATTCATTGTGCAGTGTTATGTACACCTCGTATTCACTTCAAAAGAATGTAAATGCGACTCTTCCTTGCTAGGAAATAGCTTTTGTAGATGTCTACGTATCGTAGCAATAGAGATCTAGTGCTTCGTAAAACGCGATAACGCTACATATTTCTATGTATCACGATAAGGTGAAATATTCATTGTGGAGTGTTATGTATACCTCATATTCAATTCAGAAGAATGTAAATGCGACACTTCCATGGTAGGAAATAGCGTTTGCAGATGTCTACGTACCGTAGCAATAAAGTTCTAATTCTTCTTGGAACGCGATATCGCTACCTATTTCTATGTTTTATGATAAGGTAAAATATTCATTGTGGAGTGCTATGTATACCTCGTATTCACTTCAAATGAATGTAAATGCGACGCTTCCTTGCTAGGAAATAGCGTTTGCAGATGTCTCCGTATTGAAGCAATAGAGTTCTAATGCTTCTTAAATAGGGATATCGCATCTCATTTCTATGTTCCATGATAAGATATAATATTCATTGCGAAGTGTCATGTATACCTTGTATTCAATTCACAAGAATGTAAATGCGACACTTCCTTGCTAGGAAATAGCGTTTGGAGATGTCCCCGTATCGAAGCAATAGAGATCTAATGCTTCTTAAATAGGGATATCGCATTTCATTTCTATGTTTCATGATAAGATATAATATTCATTGTGCAGTGTTATGTACACCTCGTATTCACTTCAAAAGAATGAAAATGCGACTCTTCCTTGCTAGGAAATAGCTTTTGTAGATGTCTACGTATCGTAGCAATAGAGTTCTAGTGCTTCTTAGAACGCAATATCGCTACTTATTTCTATGTTTCATGATAAGATATAATATTCATTGTGCAGTGTTATGTACACCTCGTATTCACTTCAAAAGAATGTAAATGCGACTCTTCCTTGCTAGGAAATAGCTTTTGTAGATGTCTACGTATCGTAGCAATAGAGTTCTAGTGCTTCTTAGAACGCGATATCGCTACTTATTTCTATGTTTCATGATAAGGTGAAATATTCATTGTGGAGTGTTATGTATACCTCGTATTCACTTCAAAAGAATGTAAATGCGACACTTCCTTGCTATTAAATAGCGTTTGCAGATGTCTGCGTATCGTAGCAAAAGTTTTCTAATGCTTCTTAAATCGCGTTATCGCATCTCATTCCTATGTTTCGTGATAAGATGTAATATTCATTGCGAAGTGTCACGTATACCGCGTATTCACTTCAAAAGAATGTAAATGCGACACTTCCTTGGTAGGAAATAGCGTTTGCAGATGTCTACGTATCGTAGCAATAGAGTTCTAGTGCTTCTTAGAACGCGATATCGCTACTTATTTCTATGTTTCATGATAAGGTGAAATATTCATTGTGGAGTGTTATGTATACCTCGTATTCACTTCAAAAGAATGTAAATGCGACACTTCCTTGGTAGGAAATAGCGTTTCCAGATGTCTACGTATGGTAGCAATAGAGTTCTAGTGCTTCGTAAAACGCGATAACGCTACATATTTCTATGTTTCACGATAAGGTGAAATATTCATTGTGGAGCGTTATGTATACCTCATATTCAATTCAGAAGAATGTAAATGCGACACTTCCATGGTAGGAAATAGCGTTTGCAGATGTCTACGTACCGTAGCAATAAAGTTCTAATTCTTCTTGGAACGCGATATCGCTACCTATTTCTATGTTTTATGATAAGGTAACATATTCATTGTGGAGTGCTATGTATACCTCGTATTCACTTCAAATGAATGTAAATGCGACGCTTCCTTGCTAGGAAATAGCGTTTGCAGATGTCTCCGTATTGAAGCAATAGAGTTCTAATGCTTCTTAAATAGGGATATCGCATCTCATTTCTATGTTCCATGATAAGATATAATATTCATTGCGAAGTGTCATGTATACCTTGTATTCAATTCACAAGAATGTAAATGCGACACTTCCTTGCTAGGAAATAGCGTTTGGAGATGTCCCCGTATCGAAGCAATAGAGATCTAATGCTTCTTAAATAGGGATATCGCATTTCATTTCTATGTTTCATGATAAGATATAATATTCATTGTGCAGTGTTATGTATACCTCGTATTCACTTCAAAAGAATGCAAATGCGACTCTTCCTTGCTAGGAAATAGCTTTTGTAGATGTCTACGTATCGTAGCAATAGAGTTCTAATGCATTTCAAATCGCGATATCGCATCTCATTTCTATGTTTCATGATAATATGTAATATTCATTGCGAAGTGCCACGTATACCTCGTATTCACTTCAAAAGAATGTAAATGCGACACTTCCTTGGTAGGAAATAGAGTTTGCAGATGTCTACGTATCGTAGCAACAGAGTTCTAATGCTTCTTAATACGCGATATCGCTACTTATTTCTATGTTTCATGATAAGGTGTAATATTCATTGTGGAGTGTTATGTATACCTCGTATTAACTTCAAAAGAATGTAAATGCGACACTTCCTTGCTATTAAATAGCGTTTGCAGATGTCTGCGTATCGTAGCAAAAGTTTTCTAATGCTTCTTAAATCGCGTTATCGCATCTCATTCCTATGTTTCGTGATAAGATGTAATATTCATTGCGAAGTGTCACGTATACCGCGTATTCACTTCTAAAGAATGTAAATGCGTCACTTCCTTGGTAGGAAATAGCGTTTGCAGATGTCTACGTATGGTAGCAATAGAGTTCTAGTGCTTCGTAAAACGCGATATCGCTACTTATTTCTATGTTTCACGATAAGGTGAAATATTCATTGTGGAGTGTTATGTATACCTCGTATTCACTTCAAATGAATGTGAATGCGACACTTCCATGGTAGGAAATAGCGTTTGCAGATGTCTACGTACCGTAGCAATAAAGTTGTAATTCTTCTTGGAACGCGATATCGCTACCTATTTCTATGTTTTATGATAAGGTAAAATATTCATTGTGGAGTGCTATGTATACCTCGTATTCACTTCAAATGAATGTAAATGCGACGCTTCCTTGCTAGGAAATAGCGTTTGCAGATGTCTCCGTATTGAAGCAATAGAGTTCCAATGCTTCTTAAATAGGGATATCGCATCTCATTTCTATGTTCCATGATAAGATATAATATTCATTGTGGAGTGTTATGTATACCTCGTATTCACTTCAAAAGAATGTAAATGCGACACTTCCTTGCTATTAAATAGCGTTTGCAGATGTCTGCGTATCGTAGCAAAAGTTTTCTAATGCTTCTTAAATCGCGTTATCGCATCTCATTCCTATGTTTCGTGATAAGATGTAATATTCATTGCGAAGTGTCACGTATACCGCGTATTCACTTCAAAAGAATGTAAATGTGACTCTTCCTTGCTAGGAAATAGCTTTTGCAGATGTCTACGTATCGTAGCAATAGAGTTCTAATGCATTTCAAATCGCGATATCGCATCTCATTTCTATGTTTCATGATAATATGTAATATTCATTGCGAAGTGCCACGTATACCTCGTATTCACTTCAAAAGAATGTAAATGCGACACTTCCTTGGTAGGAAATAGCGTTTGCAGATGTCTACGTATCGTAGCAACAGAGTTCTAATGCTTCTTAGTACGCGATATCGCTACTTATTTCTATGTTTCATGATAAGGTGTAATATTCATTGTGGAGTGTTATGTATACCTCGTATTAACTTCAATAGAATGTAAATGCGATACTTCCTTCCTATTAAATAGCGTTTGCAGATGTCTGCGTATCGTAGCAAGAGTTTTCTAATGCTTCTTAAATCGCGTTATCGCATCTCATTCCTATGTTTCGTGATAAGATGTAATATTCATTGCGAAGTGTCTCGTATACCGCGTATTCACTTCAAAAGAATGTAAATGCGACACTTCCTTGGTAGGAAATAGCGTTTGCTGATGCCTACGTATCGTAGCAATAGAGTTCTAGTGCTTCTTAGAACGCGATATCGATACTTATTTCTATGTTTCATGATAAGGTGAAATATTCATTGTGGAGTGTTATGTATACCTCGCATTCACTTCAAAAGAATGTAAATGCGACACTTCCTTGCTATTAAATAGCGTTTGCAGATGTCTGCGTATCGTAGCAAACGTTTTCTAATGCTTCTTAAATCGCGTTATCGCATCTCATTCCTATGTTTCGTGATAAGATGTAATATTCATTGCGAAGTGTCACGTATACCGCGTATTCACTTCAAAAGAATGTAAATGCGACACTTCCATGGTAGGAAATAGCGTTTGCAGATGTCTACGTACCGTAGCAACAAAGTTCTAATTCTTCTTGGAACGCGATATCGCTACCTATTTCTATGTTTTACGATAAGGTAAAATATTCATTGTGGAGTGCTATGCATACCTTGTATTCACTTCAAATGAATGTAAATGCGACGCTTCCTTGCTAGGAAATAGCGTTTGCAGATGTCTCCGTATTGAAGCAATAGAGTTCTAATGCTTCTTAAATAGGGATATCGCATCTCATTTCTATGTTTCATGATAAGATATAATATTCATTGCGAAGTGTCATGTATACCTTGTATTCAATTCACAAGAATGCAAATGCGACACTTCCTTGCTAGGAAATAGCGTTTGGAGATGTCCCCGTATCGAAGCAATGGAGATCTAATGCTTCTTAAATAGGGATATCGCATTTCATTTCTATGTTTCATGATAAGATATAATATTCATTGTGCAGTGTTATGTATACCTCGTATTCACTTCAAAAGAATGTAAATGCGACTCTTCCTTGCTAGGATATAGCTTTTGTAGATGTCTACGTACCGTAGCAATAAAGTTCTAATTCATCTTGGAACGCGATATCGCTACATATTTCTATGTTTTATGATAAGGTAAAATATTCATTGTGGAGTGCTATATATACCTCGTATTCACTTCAAATGAATGTAAATGCGACGCTTCCTGGCTAGGAAATAGCGTTTGCAGATGTCTCCGTATTGAAGCAATAGAGTTCTAATGCTTCTTAAATAGGGATATCGCATCTCATTTCTATGTTTCATGATAAGATATAATATTCATTGCGAAGTGTCATGTATACCTTGTATTCAATTCACAAGAATGTAAATGCGACACTTCCTTGCTAGGAAATAGCGTTTGGAGATGTCCCCGTATCGAAGCAATAGAGATCTAATGCTTCTTAAATAGGGATATCGCATTTCATTTCTATGTTTCATGATAAGATATAATATTCATTGTGCAGTGTCATGTATACCTCGCATTCACTTCAAAAGAATGTAAATGCGTCACTTCCTTGGTAGGAAATAGCGTTTGCAGATGTCTACGTATGGTAGCAATAGAGTTCTAGTGCTTCGTAAAACGCGATATCGCTACTTATTTCTATGTTTCACGATAAGGTGAAATATTCATTGTGGAGTGTTATGTATACCTCGTATTCACTTCAAAAGAATGTAAATGCAACACTTCCATGGTAGGAAATAGCGTTTGCAGATGTCTACGTACCGTAGAAATAAAGTTCTAATTCATCTTGGAACGCGATATCGCTACATATTTCTATGTTTTATGATAAGGTAAAATATTCATTGTGGAGTGCTATGTATACCTCGTATTCACTTCAAATGAATGTAAATGCGACGCTTCCTGGCTAGGAAATAGCGTTTGCAGATGTCTCCGTATTGAAGCAATAGAGTTCTAATGCTTCTTAAATAGGGATATCGCATCTCATTTCTATGTTTCATGATAAGATACAATATTCATTGCGAAGTGTCATGTATACCTTGTATTCAATTCACAAGAATGTAAATGCGACACTTCCTTGCTAGGAAATAGCGTTTGGAGATGTCCCCGTATCGAAGCAATAGAGATCTAATGCTTCTTAAATAGGGATATCGCATTTCATTTCTATGTTTCATGATAAGATATAATATTCATTGTGCAGTGTCATGTATACCTCGCATTCACTTCAAAAGAATGTAAATGCGACTCTTCCTTGCTAGGAAATAGCTTTTGCAGATGTCTACGTATCGTAGCAATAGAGTTCTAGTGCTTCTTAGTACGCGATATCGCTACTTATTTCTATGTTTCATGATAAGGTGAAATATTCATTGTGGAGTGTTATGTATACCGCGTATTCACTTCAAAAGAATGTAAATGCGACACTTCCTTGCTATTAAATAGCGTTTGCAGATGTCTGCGTATCGTAGCAAAAGTTTTCTAATGCTTCTTAAATCGCGTTATCGCATCTCATTCCTATGTTTCGTGATAAGATGTAATATTCATTGCGAAGTGTCACGTATACCGCGTATTCACTTCAAAAGAATGTAAATGCGACACTTCCTTGGTAGGAAATAGCGTTTGCAGATGTCTACGTATGGTAGCAATAGAGTTCTAGTGCTTCGTAAAACGCGATATCGCTACTTATTTCTATGTTTCACGATAAGGTGAAATATTCATTGTGGAGTGTTATGTATACCTCGTATTCACTTCAAAAGAATGTAAATGCGACACTTCCATGGTAGGATATAGCGTTTGCAGATGTCTACGTACCGTAGCAATAAAGTTCTAATTCTTCTTGGAACGCGATATCGCTACCTATTTCTATGTTTTATGATAAGGAAAAATATTCATTGTGGAGTGCTATGTATACCTCGTATTCACTTCTAATGAATGTAAATGCGACGCTTCCTTGCTAGGAAACAGCGTTTGCAGATGTCTCCGTATTGAAGCAATAGAGTTCTAATGCTTCTTAAATAGGGATATCGCATCTCATTTCTATGTTTCATGATAAGATATAATATTCATTGCGAAGTGTCATGTATACCTTGTATTCAATACACAAGAATGTAAATGCGACACTTCCTTGCTAGGAAATAGCGTTTGGAGATGTCCCCGTATCGAAGCAATAGAGATCTAATGCTTCTTAAATAGGGATATCGCATTTCATTTCTATGTTTCATGATAAGATATAATATTCATTGTGCAGCGTTATGTATACCTCGTATTCACTTCAAAAGAATGTAAATGCGGCTCTTCCTTGCTAGGAAATAGCTTTTGTAGATGTCTACGTATCGTAGCAATAGAGTTCTAATGCAATTCAAATCGCGATATCGCATCTCATTTCTATGTTTCATGATAATATGTAATATTCATTGCGAAGTGCCACGTATACCTCGTATTCACTTCAAAAGAATGTAAATGCGACACTTCCTTGCTATTAAATAGCGTTTGCAGATGTCTGCGTATCGTAGCAAAAGTTTTCTAATGCTTCTTAAATCGCGTTATCGCATCTCATTCCTATGTTTCGTGATAAGATGTAATATTCATTGCGAAGTGTCACGTATACCGCGTATTCACTTCAAAAGAATGTAAATGCGACACTTCCTTGGTAGGAAATAGCGTTTGCAGATGTCTACGTATGGTAGCAATAGAGTTCTAGTGCTTCGTAAAACGCGATATCGCTACTTATTTCTATGGTTCACGATAAGGTGAAATATTCATTGTGGAGTGTTATGTATACCTCGTATTCACTTCAAAAGAATGTAAATGCAACACTTCCATGGTAGGAAATAGCGTTTGCAGATGTCTACGTACCGTAGCAATAAAGTTCTAATTCATCTTGGAACGCGATATCGCTACATATTTCTATGTTTTATGATAAGGTAAAATATTCATTGTGGAGTGCTATGTATACCTCGTATTCACTTCAAATGAATGTAAATGCGACGCTTCCTGGCTAGGAAATAGCGTTTGCAGATGTCTCCGTATTGAAGCAATAGAGTTCTAATGCTTCTTAAATAGGGATATCGCATCTCATTTCTATGTTTCATTATAAGATATAATATTCATTGCGAAGTGTCATGTATACCTTGTATTCAATTCACAAGAATGTAAATGCGACACTTCCTTGCTAGGAAATAGCGTTTGGAGATGTCCCCGTATCGAAGCAATAGAGATCTAATGCTTCTTAAATAGGGATATCGCATTTCATTTCTATGTTTCACGATAAGATATAATATTCATTGTGCAGTGTCATGTATACCTCGCATTCACTTCAAAAGAATGTAAATGCGACTCTTCCTTGCTAGGAAATAGCTTTTGCAGATGTCTACGTATCGTAGCAATAGAGTTCTAGTGCTTCTTAGAACGCAATATCGCTACTTATTTCTATGTTTCATGATAAGGTGAAATATTCATAGTGGAGTGTTATGTATACCTCGTATTCACTTCAAAAGAATGTAAATGCGACACTTCCTTGCTATTAAATAGCGTTTGCAGATGTCTGCGTATCGTAGCAAAATTTTTCTAATGCTTCTTAAATCGCGTTATCGCATCTCATTCCTATGTTTCGTGATAAGATGTAATATTCATTGCGAAGCGTCAGGTATACCGCGTATTCACTTCAAAAGAATGTAAATGCGACACTTCCTTGGTAGGAAATAGCGTTTGCAGATGTCTACGTATCGTAGCAATAGAGTTCTAGTGCTTCGTAAAACGCGATATCGCTACTTATTTCTATGTTTCACGATAAGGTGAAATATTCATTGTGGAGTGTTATGTATACCTCGTATTCACTTCAAAAGAATGTAAATGCGACACTTCCATGGTAGGATATAGCGTTTGCAGATGTCTACGTACCGTAGCAATAAAGTTCTAATTCTTCTTGGAACGCGATATCGCTACCTATTTCTATGTTTTATGATAAGGAAAAATATTCATTGTGGAGTGCTATGTATACCTCGTATTCACTTCAAATGAATGTAAATGCGACGCTTCCTTGCTAGGAAACAGCGTTTGCAGATGTCTCCGTATTGAAGCAATAGAGTTCTAATGCTTCTTAAATAGGGATATCGCATCTCATTTCTATGTTTCATGATAAGATATAATATTCATTGCGAAGTGTCATGTATACCTTGTATTCAATACACAAGAATGTAAATGCGACACTTCCTTGCTAGGAAATAGCGTTTGGAGATGTCCCCGTATCGAAGCAATAGAGATCTAATGCTTCTTAAATAGGGATATCGCATTTCATTTCTATGTTTCATGATAAGATATAATATTCATTGTGCAGCGTTATGTATACCTCGTATTCACTTCAAAAGAATGTAAATGCGGCTCTTCCTTGCTAGGAAATAGCTTTTGTAGATGTCTACGTATCGTAGCAATAGAGTTCTAATGCATTTCAAATCGCGATATCGCATCTCATTTCTATGTTTCATGATAATATGTAATATTCATTGCGAAGTGCCACGTATACCTCGTATTCACTTCAAAAGAATGTAAATGCGACACTTCCTTGCTATTAAATAGCGTTTGCAGATGTCTGCGTATCGTAGCAAAAGTTTTCTAATGCTTCTTAAATCGCGTTATCGCATCTCATTCCTATGTTTCGTGATAAGATGTAATATTCATTGCGAAGTGTCACGTATACCGCGTATTCACTTCAAAAGAATGTAAATGCGACACTTCCTTGGTAGGAAATAGCGTTTGCAGATGTCTACGTATCGTAGCAATAGAGTTCTAGTGCTTCTTAGAACGCGATATCGCTACTTATTTCTATGTTTCATGATAAGGTGAAATATTCATTGTGGTGTGTTATGTATACCTCGTATTCACTTCAAGAGAATGTAAATGCGACACTTCCTTGCTATTAAATAGCGTTTGCAGATATCTGCGTATCGTAGCAAAAGTTTTCTAATGCTTCTTAAATCGCGTTATCGCATCTCATTCCTATGTTTCATGGTAAGATATAATATGATTTGCGAAGTGTTATGTATTCCTCGTCTACACTTCAAATGAATGTAAATGCGACACTTCCTTGCAAGGAAATAGCGTTTGCAGATGTCCACGTATCGTAGCAATAGACATCTAATGCTTCTTAAAACGCGATATCGCATCTCATTTCTATGTTTCATGGTAAGATATAATATGATTTGCGAAGTGTCATGTATTCCTCGTCTACCCTTCAAATGAATGTGAATGCGATACTTCCTCGCTAGGAAATAGCGTTTGCAGATGTCTACGTATCGTAGCAATAGCTTTCTAATGCTTCTTAAAACGCGATATCGCATCTCATTTCTATGTTTCATGGTAAGATGTAATATGATTTGCAAAGTGCTATGTATTCCTCGTCTACACTTCAAATGAATGTAAATGCGACACTTCCTTGCAAGGAAATAGCGTTTTCAGATGTCTACGTATCGAAGCAATAGTGTTCAAATGCTTCTTAAAACGAGATATTGCATCTCATATTTATGTTTCATGATAAGATATAATATTCATTGCGAAGTGTTATGCATTCCTCGTCTACGATTCAAATGTAAGTAAATGCGACACTTCCTTGCATGGAAATAACGATTGCAGATGTCTACGTATCGTAGCAATAGAGTTCATATGATTCTTAAAACGCGAAATCGCATTTCATTTCTATGTTTCATGGTAAGATATAACATGATTAGCGAAGTGTTATGTATTCCTCGTCTACGCTTCAAATGAATGTGAATGCGATACTTCCTCGCTAGGAAATAGCGTTTGCAGATGTCTACGTATCGTAGCAATAGCTTTCTAATGCTTCTTAAAACGCTATATCGCATCTCATTTCTATGTTCCATGGTAAGATATAATATGATTTGCGAAGTGTCATGTATTCCTCGTCTACACTTCAAATGAATGTAAATGCGACACTTCCTAGCTAGGAAGTAGCAATGAAGTAGGTATCGTAGCAATAGAGTTCTAATGCTTCTTAAAACGAGATATGGCATCTCATATCTATGTTTCATGATAAGATATAATATTCATTGCGAAGTGTTATGCATTCCTCGTCTACACTTCAAATGAATGTGAATGCGATACTTCCTCGCTAGGAAATAGCGTTTGCAGATGTCTACGTATCGTAGCAATAGCTTTCTAATGCTTCTTAAAACGCGATATCGCATCTCATATCTATGTTTCATGGTAAGATATAATATGATTTGCGAAGTGTTATGTATTCCTCGTCCACACTTCAAATGAATGTGAATGCGACACTTCCTCGCTAGGAAATAGCGTTTGCAGATGTCTACGTATCGTAGCAATAGATTTCTAATGCTTCTTAAAACGCGATATCGCATCTCATTTCTATGTTTCATGATAAGATATAATATGATTTGCGAAGTGTCATATATTCCTCGTCTACACTTCAAATGAATGTAAATGCGACACTTCCTAGCAAGGAAATAGCGTTTGCAGATGTCTACGTATCATAGCAATAGATTTCTAATGCTTCTTAAAACGCGATATCGCATCTCATTTCTATGTTTCATGGTAAGATATAATATGATTTGCGAAGTGTCATATATTCCTCGTCTACACTTCAAATGAATGTAAATGCGACACTTCCTAGCAAGGAAATAGCGTTTGCAGATGTCTACGTATCATAGCAATAGATTTCTAATGCTTCTTAAAACGCGATATCGCATCTCATTTCTATGTTTCATGGTAAGATATAATATGATTTGCGAAGTGTCATGTATTCCTCGTCTACCCTTCAAATGAATGTGAATGCGATACTTCCTCGCTAGGAAATAGCGTTTGCAGATGTCTACGTATCGTAGCAATAGCTTTCTAATGCTTCTTAAAACGCGATATCGCATCTCATTTCTATGTTTCATTGTAAGATGTAATATGATTTGCAAAGTGCTATGTATTCCTCGTCTACACTTCAAATGAATGTAAATGCGACACTTCCTTGCAAGGAAATAGCGTTTTCAGATGTCTACGTATCGAAGCAATAGAGTTCAAATGCTTCTTAAAACGAGATATTGCATCTCATATTTATGTTTCATGATAAGATATAATATTCATTGCGAAGTGTTATGCATTCCTCGTCTACGATTCAAATGAAAGTAAATGCGACACTTCCTTGCATGGAAATAACGATTGCAGATGTCTACGTATCGTAGCAATAGAGTTCATATGATTCTTAAAACGCGATATCGCATTTCATTTCTATGTTTCATGGTAAGATATAACATGATTTGCGAAGTGTTATGTATTCCTCGTCTACGCTTCAAATGAATGTGAATGCGATACTTCCTCGCTAGGAAATAGCGTTTGCAGATGTCTACGTATCGTAGCAATAGCTTTCTAATGCTTCTTAAAACGCTATATCGCATCTCATTTCTATGTTCCATGGTAAGATATAATATGATTTGCGAAGTGTCATGTATTCCTCGTCTACACTTCAAATGAATGTAAATGCGACACTTCCTAGCTAGGAAGTAGCAAGGAAGTAGGTATCGTAGCAATAGAGTTCTAATGCTTCTTAAAACGAGATATTGCATCTCATATCTATGTTTCATGATAAGATATAATATTCATTGCGAAGTGTTATGCATTCCTCGTCTACACTTCAAATGAATGTGAATGCGATACTTCCTCGCTAGGAAATAGCGTTTGCAGATGTCTACGTATCGTAGCAATAGCTTTCTAATGCTTCTTAAAACGCGATATCGCATCTCATATCTATGTTTCATTGTAAGATATAATATGATTTGCGAAGTGTTATGTATTCCTCGTCCACACTTCAAATGAATGTGAATGCGACACTTCCTCGCTAGGAAATAGCGTTTGCAGATGTCTACGTATCGTAGCAATAGATTTCTAATGCTTCTTAAAACGCGATATCGCATCTCATTTCTGTGTTTCATGGTAAGATATAATATGATTTGCGAAGTGTCATATATTCCTCGTCTACACTTCAAATGAATGTAAATGCGACACTTCCTTCCAAAGAAATAGCGTTTGCAGATGTCTACGTATCGTAGCAATAGGTGTCTAACGCTTCTTAAAACGCGATATCGCATCTCATTTCTATGTTTCATGGTAAGATATAATATGATTTGCGAAGTGTCATATATTCCTCGTCTACACTTCAAATGAATGTAAATGCGACACTTCCTTGCAAGGAAATAGCGTTTGCAGATGTCTACTTATCGTAGGGATGGAGTTCTAAAGCTTCTTAAAACGTGATATCGCATCTCATATCTATGTTTCAAGATAGGATATAATATTCATTGCGAAGTGTTATGCATTCCTCGTCTACACTTCAAATGAATGTAAATGCGACACTTCCTTCCAAAGAAATAGCGTTTGCAGATGTCTACGTATAGTAGCAATAGATGTCTAATGCTTCTTAAAACGCGATATCGCATCTCATTTCTATGTTTTATGGTAAGATATAATATGACTTGCGAAGTGTCATATACTCCTCGTCTACACTTCAAATGAAAGTAAATGCGACACTTCCTTGCTAGGAAATAGCGTCTGCAGATGTCTACGTATCGTAGCAATAGAGTTGTAATGCTTCTTAAAACGCGATATCGCATCTCATTTCTATGTTTCATGGTAAGATGTAATATGATTTGCGAAGTGTTATGTATTCCTCGTCTACACTTCAAATGAATGTAAATGCGACACTTCCTTGCAAGGAAATAACGTTTGCAGATGTCTACGTATCGAAGCATAGAGTTCAAATGCTTCTTAAAACGAGATATTGCATCTCATATCTATGTTTCATGATAAGATATAATATTCATTGCGAAGTGTTATGCATTCCTCGTCTACACTTCAAATGAATGTAAATGCGACACTTCCTTGCAAAGAAATAGCGTTTGCAGATGTCTACGTATCGTAGCAATAGGTTTCTAATGCCTCTTAAAACGCGATATCGCATCTGATTTCTATGTTTCATGGTAAGATATAATATGATTTGCGAAGTGTCATGTATTCCTCGTCTACACTTCAAATTAATGTAAATGCGACACTTCCTTGCAAGGAAATAGCGTTTGCAGATGTCTACGTATCGTAGCAATAGCTTTCTAATGCTTCTTAAAACGCGATATCGCATCTCATTTCTATGTTTCATTGTAAGATGTAATATGATTTGCAAAGTGCTATGTATTCCTCGTCTACACTTCAAATGAATGTAAATGCGACACTTCCTTGCAAGGAAATAGCGTTTTCAGATGTCTACGTATCGAAGCAATAGAGTTCAAATGCTTCTTAAAACGAGATATTGCATCTCATATTTATGTTTCATGATAAGATATAATATTCATTGCGAAGTGTTATGCATTCCTCGTCTACGATTCAAATGAAAGTAAATGCGACACTTCCTTGCATGGAAATAACGATTGCAGATGTCTACGTATCGTAGCAATAGAGTTCATATGATTCTTAAAACGCGATATCGCATTTCATTTCTATGTTTCATGGTAAGATATAACATGATTTGCGAAGTGTTATGTATTCCTCGTCTACGCTTCAAATGAATGTGAATGCGATACTTCCTCGCTAGGAAATAGCGTTTGCAGATGTCTACGTATCGTAGCAATAGCTTTCTAATGCTTCTTAAAACGCTATATCGCATCTCATTTCTATGTTCCATGGTAAGATATAATATGATTTGCGAAGTGTCATGTATTCCTCGTCTACACTTCAAATGAATGTAAATGCGACACTTCCTAGCTAGGAAGTAGCAAGGAAGTAGGTATCGTAGCAATAGAGTTCTAATGCTTCTTAAAACGAGATATTGCATCTCATATCTATGTTTCATGATAAGATATAATATTCATTGCGAAGTGTTATGCATTCCTCGTCTACACTTCAAATGAATGTGAATGCGATACTTCCTCGCTAGGAAATAGCGTTTGCAGATGTCTACGTATCGTAGCAATAGCTTTCTAATGCTTCTTAAAACGCGATATCGCATCTCATATCTATGTTTCATTGTAAGATATAATATGATTTGCGAAGTGTTATGTATTCCTCGTCCACACTTCAAATGAATGTGAATGCGACACTTCCTCGCTAGGAAATAGCGTTTGCAGATGTCTACGTATCGTAGCAATAGATTTCTAATGCTTCTTAAAACGCGATATCGCATCTCATTTCTGTGTTTCATGGTAAGATATAATATGATTTGCGAAGTGTCATATATTCCTCGTCTACACTTCAAATGAATGTAAATGCGACACTTCCTTCCAAAGAAATAGCGTTTGCAGATGTCTACGTATCGTAGCAATAGGTGTCTAACGCTTCTTAAAACGCGATATCGCATCTCATTTCTATGTTTCATGGTAAGATATAATATGATTTGCGAAGTGTCATATATTCCTCGTCTACACTTCAAATGAATGTAAATGCGACACTTCCTTGCAAGGAAATAGCGTTTGCAGATGTCTACTTATCGTAGGGATGGAGTTCTAAAGCTTCTTAAAACGTGATATCGCATCTCATATCTATGTTTCAAGATAGGATATAATATTCATTGCGAAGTGTTATGCATTCCTCGTCTACACTTCAAATGAATGTAAATGCGACACTTCCTTCCAAAGAAATAGCGTTTGCAGATGTCTACGTATAGTAGCAATAGATGTCTAATGCTTCTTAAAACGCGATATCGCATCTCATTTCTATGTTTTATGGTAAGATATAATATGACTTGCGAAGTGTCATATACTCCTCGTCTACACTTCAAATGAAAGTAAATGCGACACTTCCTTGCTAGGAAATAGCGTCTGCAGATGTCTACGTATCGTAGCAATAGAGTTGTAATGCTTCTTAAAACGCGATATCGCATCTCATTTCTATGTTTCATGGTAAGATGTAATATGATTTGCGAAGTGTTATGTATTCCTCGTCTACACTTCAAATGAATGTAAATGCGACACTTCCTTGCAAGGAAATAACGTTTGCAGATGTCTACGTATCGAAGCATAGAGTTCAAATGCTTCTTAAAACGAGATATTGCATCTCATATCTATGTTTCATGATAAGATATAATATTCATTGCGAAGTGTTATGCATTCCTCGTCTACACTTCAAATGAATGTAAATGCGACACTTCCTTGCAAAGAAATAGCGTTTGCAGATGTCTACGTATCGTAGCAATAGGTTTCTAATGCCTCTTAAAACGCGATATCGCATCTGATTTCTATGTTTCATGGTAAGATATAATATGATTTGCGAAGTTTCATGTATTCCTCGTCTACACTTCAAATTAATGTAAATGCGACACTTCCTTGCAAGGAAATAGCGTTTGCAGATGTCTACGTATCGTAGCAATAGCTTTCTAATGCTTCTTAAAACGCGATATCACATCTAATTTCTATGTATCATGGTAAGATATAATATGATTTGCGAAGTGCTACGTATTCCTCGTCTACACTTCATATGAATGTGAATGCGACGCTTCCTCGCTAGGAAATAGCGATTGCAGATGTCTACGTATCGTAGCAATAGAGTTCATATGATTCTTAAAACGCGATATCGCATCTCATTTCTATGTTTCATGGTAAGATATAACATGATTTGCGAAGTGTCATGTATTCCACGTCTACACTTCAAATGAATGTGAATGCGATACTTCCTCGCTAGGAAATAGCGTTTGCAGATGTCTACGTATCGTAGCAATTGCTTTCTAATGCTTCTTAAAACGCGATATCGCATCTCATTTCTATGTTTCATGGTAAGATATAATATTATTTGCGAAGTGTCATGTATTCCTCGTCTACACTTCAAATGAATGTGAATGCGATACTCCCTCGCTAGGAAATAGCGTTTGCAGATGTCTACGTATCGTAGCAATAACTTTCTAATTCTTCTTAAAACGCGATATCGCATCTCATTTCTATGTTCCATGGTGAGATATAATATGATTTGCGAAGTGTCATGTATTCGTCGTCTACACTTCAAATGAATGTAAATGCGACACTTCCTTGCTAGGAAGTAGCGTCTGCAGATGTCTAGGTATCGTAGCAATAGTGTTCTAATGCTTCTTAAAACGCGATATTGCACCTCATATCTGTGTTTCATGATAAGATATAATATTCATTGCAAGTGCTATGCATTCCTCGTCTACGATTCAAATGAAAGTAAATGCGACACTTCCTTGCAAGGAAATAACGATTGCAGATGTCTACGTATCGTAGCAATAACTTTCTAATGCTTCTTAAAACGCGATATCGCATCTCATTTCTATGTTTCATGGTAAGATATAATATGATTTGCGAAGTGTTATGTATTCCTCGTCTACACTTCAAATGAATGTAAATGCGACACTTCCTTCCAAAGAAATAGCGTTTGCAGATGTCTACGTATAGTAGCAATAGATGTCTAATGCTTCTTAAAACGCGATATCGCATCTCATTTCTATGTTTCATGGTAAGATATAATATGACTTGCGAAGTGTCATATATTCCTCGTCTACACTTCAAATGAAAGTAAATGCGACACTTCCTTGCTAGGAAATAGCGTCTGCAGATGTCTACCTATCGTAGCAATAGTGTTCTAATGCTTCTTAAAGCGCGATATCGCATCTCATTTCTATGTTTCATCGTAAGATATAATATGATTAGCGAAGTGTTATGTATTCCTCGTCTACACTTCAAATGAATGAAAATGCGACACTTCCTTGCCAGGAAATAGCGTTTGCAGATGTCTACGTATCGTAGCAATAGCTTTCTAATGCTTCTTAAAAAGCGATATCGCATCTAATTTCTATGTTTCATGGTAAGATATAATATGATTTGCGAAGTGCTACGTATTCCTCGTCTACACTTCA
The DNA here is from genome assembly GCF_050948175.1 of Xylocopa sonorina. Taxonomy (NCBI): domain Eukaryota; kingdom Metazoa; phylum Arthropoda; class Insecta; order Hymenoptera; family Apidae; genus Xylocopa; species Xylocopa sonorina. The sequence goes on along the minus strand of NW_027490210.1, from coordinate 743,297 downwards.
AATGAATGTGAATGCGACACTTCCTCGCTAGGAAATAGCGATTGCAGATGTCTACGTATCGTAGCAATAGAGTTCATATGATTCTTAAAACGCGATATCGCATCTCATTTCTATATTTCATGGTAAGATATAATATTATTTGCGAAGTGTCATGTATTCCTCGTCTACACTTCAAATGAATGTGAATGCGATACTTCCTCGCTAGGAAATAGCGTTTGCAGATGTCTACGTATCGTAGCAATAGCTTTCTAATGATTCTTAAAACGCGATATCGCATCTCATTTCTATGTTTCATGGTAAGATATAATATTATTTGCGAAGTGTCATGTATTCCTCGTCTACACTTCAAATGAATGTGAATGCGATACTTCCTCGCTAGGAAATAGCGTTTGCAGATGTCTACGTATCGTAGCAATAACTTTCTAATTCTTCTTAAAACGCGATATCGCATCTCATTTCTATGTTCCATGGTGAGATATAATATGATTTGCGAAGTGTCATGTATTCCTCGTCTACACTTCAAATGAATGTAAATGCGACACTTCCTTGCTAGGAAGTAGCGTCTGCAGATGTCTAGGTATCGTAGCAATAGTGTTCTAATGCTCCTTAAAACGCGATATTGCACCTCATATCTGTGTTTCATGATAAGATATAATATTCATTGCGAAGTGCTATGCATTCCTCGTCTACGATTCAAATGAAAGTAAATGCGACACTTCCTTGCAAGGAAATAACGATTGCAGATGTCTACGTATCGTAGCAATAGCTTTCTAATGCTTCTTAAAACGCGATATCGCATCTCATTTCTATGTTTCATGGTAAGATATAATATGATTTGCGAAGTGTTATGTATTCCTCGTCTACACTTCAAATGAATGTAAATGCGACACTTCCTTCCAAAGAAATAGCGTTTGCAGATGTCTACGTATAGTAGCAATAGATGTCTAATGCTTCTTAAAACGCGATATCGCATCTCATTTCTATGTTTCATGGTAAGATATAATATGACTTGCGAAGTGTCATATATTCCTCGTCTACACTTCAAATGAAAGTAAATGCGACACTTCCTTGCTAGGAAATAGCGTCTGCAGATGTCTACCTATCGTAGCAATAGTGTTCTAATGCTTCTTAAAGCGCGATATCGCATCTCATTTCTATGTTTCATGGTAAGATATAATATGATTAGCGAAGTGTTATGTATTCCTCGTCTACACATCAAATGAATGAAAATGCGACACTTCCTCGCTAGGAAATAGCGTTTGCAGATGTCTACGTATCGTAGCAATAGAGTTCATATGATTCTTAAAACGCGATATCGCATCTCATTTCTATGTTTCATGGTAAGATATAATATTATTTGCGAAGTGTCATGTATTCCTCGTCTACACTTCAAATGAATGTGAATGCGATACTTCCTCGCTAGGAAATAGCGTTTGCAGATGTCTACGTATCGTAGCAATAGCTTTCTAATGTTTCTTAAAACGCGATATCGCATCTCATTTCTATGTTTCATGGTAAGATATAATATTAATTGCGAAGTGTCATGTATTCCTCGTCTACACTTCAAATGAATGTGAATGCGATACTTCCTCGCTAGGAAATAGCGTTTGCAGATGTCTACGTATCGTAGCAATAGCTTTCTAATGATTCTTACAACGCGATATCGCATCTCATTTCTATGTTTCATGGTAAGATATAATATGATTTGCGAAGTGTTATGTATTCCTCGTCTACACTTCAAATGAATGTGAATGCGACATTTCCTTGCCAGGAAATAGCGTTTGCAAATGTCTACCTATCGCAGCAATAGTGTTCTAATGCTTCTTAAAACGCGATATCGCATCTCATTTCTATGTTTCATGGTAAGATGTAATATGATTTGCGAAGTGTTATGTATTCCTCGTCTACACTTCAAATGAATGTAAATGCGACACTTCCTTGCAAGGAAATAGCGTTTGCAGATGTCTACGTATCGAAGCATAGAGTTCAAATACTTCTTAAAACGAAATATTGTATCGCATATATATGTTTCATGATAAGATATAATATTCATTGCGAAGTGTTATGCATTCCTCGTCTACACTTCAAATGAATGTAAATGCGACACTTCCTTCCAAAGAAATAGCGTTTGCAGATGTCTACGTATCGTAGCAATAGGTTTCTAATGCTTCTTAAAACGCGATATCGCATCTCATTTCTATGTTTCATGGTAAGATATAATATGATTTGCGAAGTTTCATGTATTCCTCGTCTACACTTCAAATGAATGTAAATGCGACACTTCCTTGCAAGGAAATAGCGTTTGCAGATGTCTACGTATCGCAGTAATAGCTTTCTAATGCTTCTTAAAACGCGATATCGCATCTAATTTCTATGTTTCATGATAAGATATAATATGATTTGCGAAGTGCTACGTATTCCTCGTCTACACTTCAAATGAATGTGAATGCGACACTTCCTCGCTAGGAAATAGCGATTGCAGATGTCTACGTATCGTAGCAATAGAGTTCATATGATTCTTAAAACGCGATATCGCATCTCATTTCTATGTCTCATGGTAAGATATAACATGATTTGCGAAGTGTCATGTATTCCTCGTCTACACTTCAAATGAATGTGAATGCGACACTTCCTTGCTAGGAAATAGCGTCTGCAGATGTCTAGGTATCGTAGCAATAGAGTTGTAATGCTTCTTAAAACGCGATATCGCATCTCATTTCTATGTTTCATGGTAAGATGTAATATGATTTGCGAAGTGTTATGTATTCCTCGTCAACACTTCAAATGAATGTAAATGCGACACTTCCTTGCAAGGAAATAGCGTTTGCAGATGTCTACGTATCGAAGCATAGAGTTCAAATGCTTCTTAAAACGAGATATTGTATCTCATATCTATGTTTCATGATAAGATATAATATTGATTGCGAAGTGTTATGCATTCCTCGTCTACACTTCAAATGAATGTAAATGCGACACTTCCTTGCAAAGAAATAGCGTTTGCAGATGTCTACGTATCGTTGCAATAGGTTTCTAATGCTTCTTAAAACGCGATATCGCATCTCACTTCTATGTTTCATGGAAAGATATAATATGATTTGCGAAGTTTCATGTATTCCTCGTCTACACTTCAAATGAATGTAAATGCGACACTTCCTTGCAAGGAAATAGCGTTTGCAGATGTCTACGTATCGCAGCAATAGCTTTCTGATGCATCTTAAAACGCGATATCGCATCTAATTTCTATGTTTCATGGTAAGATATAATATGATTTGCGAAGTGCTACGTATTCCTCGTCTACACTTCAAATGAATGTGAATGCGACACTTCCTCGCTAGGAAATAGCGATTGCAGACGTCTACGTATCGTAGCAATAGAGTTCATATGATTCTTAAAACGCGATATCGCATTTCATTTCTATGTTTCATGGTAAGATATAACATGATTTGCGAAGTGTTATGTATTCCTCGTCTACGCTTCAAATGAATGTGAATGCGATACTTCCTCGCTAGGAAATAGCGTTTGCAGATGTCTACGTATCGTAGCAATAGCTTTCTAATGCTTCTTAAAACGCTATATCGCATCTCATTTCTATGTTTCATGGTAAGATATAATATTATTTGCGAAGTGTCATGTATTCCTCGTCTACACTTCAAATGAATGTGAATGCGATACTTCCTCGCTAGGAAATAGCGTTTGCAGATGTCTACGTATCGTAGCAATAGCTTTCTAATGATTCTTAAAACGCGATATCGCATCTCATTTCTATGTTTCATGGTAAGATATAATATGATTTGCGAAGTGTTATGTATTCCTCGTCTACACTTCAAATGAATGTGAATGCGATACTTCCTCGCTAGGAAATAGCGTTTGCAGATGTCTACGTATCGTAGCATTAGCTTTCTAATGCTTCTTAAAACGCGATATCGCATCTCATATCTATATTTCATGGTAAGATATAATATGATTTGCGAAGTGTTACGTATTCCTCGTCCACACTTCAAATGAATGTGAATGCGATACTTCCTCGCTAGGAAAGAGCGTTTGCAGATATCTACGTATCGTAGCAATAGGTTTCTAATGCTACTTAAAACGCGATATCGCATCTCATTTCTATGTTTCATGGTAAGATATAATATGATTTGCGAAGTTTCATGTATTCCTCGTCTACACTTCAAATGAATGTAAATGCGACACTTCCTTGCAAGGAAATAGCGTTTGCAGATGTCTACGTATCGTAGCAATAGCTTTCTAATGCTTCTTAAAACGCGATATCGCATCTAATTTCTATGTTTCATGGTAAGATATAATATGATTTGCGAAGTGCTACGTATTCCTCGTCTACACTTCAAATGAATGTGAATGCGACACTTCCTCGCTAGGAAATAGCGATTGCAGATGTCTAGGTATCGTAGCAATAGAGTTCATATGATTCTTAAAACGCGATATCGCATCTCATTTCTATGTTTCATGGTAAGATATAACATGATTTGCGAAGTGTCATGTACTCCTCGTCTACACTTCAAATGAATGTGAATGCGATACTTCCTCGCTAGGAAATAGCGTTTGCAGATGTCTACGTATCGTAGCAATAGCTTTCTAATGCTTCTTAAAACGCGATATCGCATCTCATTTCTATGTTTCATGGTAAGATATAATATTATTTGCGAAGTGTCATGTATTCCTCGTCTACACTTCAAATGAATGTGAATGCGATACTTCCCCGCTAGGAAATAGCGTTTGCAGATGTCTACGTATCGTAGCAATAGCTTTCTAATGATTCTTAAAACGCGATATCGCATCTCATTTCTATGTTTCATGGTAAGATATAATATGATTTGCGAAGTGTTATGTATTCCTCGTCTACACTTCAAATGTTTGTAAATGCGACATTTCCTTGCCAGGAAATAGCGTTTGCAAATGTCTACCTATCGTAGCAATAGTGTTCTAATGCTTCTTAAAACGCGATATCGCATCTCATTTCTATGTTTTATGGTAAGATATGATATGATTTGCGAAGTGTTATGTATTCCTCGTCTACACTTCAAATGAATGTGAATGCGATACTTCCTCGCTAGGAAATAGCGTTTGCAGATGTCTACGTATCGTAGCATTAGCTTTCTAATGCTTCTTAAAACGCGATATCGCATCTCATATCTATGTTTCATGGTAAGATATAATATGATTTGCGAAGTGTTATGTATTCCTCGTCCACACTTCAAATGAATGTGAATGCGACACTTCCTTGCCAGGACATAGCGTTTGCAGATGTCTACGTATCGTAGCAATAGAGTTCATATGATTCTTAAAACGCGATATCGCATCTCATTTCTATGTTTCATGGTAAGATATAACATCAATTGCGAAATGTTATGTATTCCTCGTCTACAATTCAAATGAATGTAAATGCGACTCCTTCCTCGCTAGGAAATAGCGTTTGCAGATGTCTACGTATCGTAGCAATAGCTTTCTAATGCTTCTTAAAACGCGATATCGCATCTCATTTCTATGTTTCATGGTAAGATATAATATGATTTGCGAAGTGTTATGTATTCCTCGTCTACACTTCAAATGAATGTAAATGCGATACTTCCTAGCTAGGAAATAGCGTTTGCAGATGTCTACGTGTCGTAGCAATAGCTTTCTAATGCTTCTTAAAACGCGATATCGCATCTCATTCCTATGTTCCATGGTAAGATATAATAGGATTTGCGAAGTGTCATGTATTCCTCGTCTACACTTCAAATGAATGTAAATGCGACACTTCCTTGCTAGGAAGTAGCGTCTGCAGATGTCTAGGTATCGTAGCAATAGAGTTCATATGATCCTTAAAATGCGATATCGTATCTCATTTCTATGTTTCATGGTAAGATATAACATGATTTGCGAAGTGTTATGTATTCCTCGTCTACACTTCAAATGAATGTGAATGCGATACTTCCTCGCTAGGAAATAGCGTTTGCAGATGTCTACGTATCGTAGCATTAGCTTTCTAATGCTTCTTAAAACGCGATATCGCACCTCATATCTATGTTTCATGGTAAGATACAATATGATTTGCGAAGTGTTATGTATTCCTCGTCCACACTTCAAATGAATGTGAATGCGAAACCTCCTCGCTGGGAAATAGCGTTTGCAGATGTCTACGTATCGTAGCAATAGAGTTCATATGATTCTTAAAACGCGATATCGCATCTCATTTCTATGTTTCATGGTAAGATATAACATGATTTGCGAAGTGTTATGTATTCCTCGTCTACACTTCAAATGAATGTGAATGCGTTACTTCCTCGCTAGGAAATAGCGTTTGCAGATGTCTACGTATCGTAGCAATAGCTTTCCAATGCTTCTTAAAACGCGATATGGCATCTCATTTCTATGTTTCATGGTAAGATATAATGTGATTTGCGAAGTGTTATGTATTCCTCCTCTACACTTCAAATGAATGTAAATGCGACACTTCCTTGCCAGGAAATAGCGTTTGCAAATGTCTACCTATCGTAGCAATAGTGTTCTAATGCGTCTTAAAACGAGATATCGCATCTCATTTCTATGTTTCATGGTAAGATATAATATGATTTGCGAAGTGTTATGTATTCCTCGTCTACACTTCAAATGAATGTAAATGCGACACTTCCTTGCAAGGAAATAGCGTTTGCTGATGTCCTCGTATCGAAGCAATAGAGTTCAAATGCTACTTAAAACGAAACATTGCATCTCATATCTATGTTTCATGATAAGATATAATATGATTTGCGAAGTGTTATGTATTCCTCGTCCACACTTCAAATGAATGTGAATGCGACACTTCCTCGCTAGGAAATGGCGTTTGCAGATGTCTACGTATCGTAGCAATATATTTCTAATCCTTCTTAAAACGCGATATCGCATCTCATTTCTATGTTTCATGGTAAGATATAATATGATTTGCGAAGTGTTATGCATTCCTCGTCTACGATTCAAATGAATGTAAATGCGACACTTAGTTGCAAGGAAATAGCGTTTGCAGATGTCTACCTATCGTAGGAATAGAGTTCTTATGATTCTTAAAATGCGATATCGTATCTCATTTCTATGTTTCATGGTAAGATATAACATGATTTGCGAAGTGTTATGTATTCCTCGTCTACACTTCAAATGAATGTGAATGCGATACTTCCTCGCTAGGAAATAGCGTTTGCAGATGTCTACGTATCGTAGCATTAGCTTTCTAATGCTTCTTAAAACGCGATATCGCATCTCATATCTATGTTTCATGGTAAGATACAATATGATTTGCGAAGTGTTATGTATTCCTCGTCCACACTTCAAATGAATGTGAATGCGAAACCTCCTCGCTGGGAAATAGCGTTTGCAGATGTCTACGTATCGTAGCAATAGAGTTCATATGATTCTTAAAACGCGATATCGCATCTCATTTCTATGTTTCATGGTAAGATATAACATGATTTGCGAAGTGTTATGTATTCCTCGTCTACACTTCAAATGAATGTGAATGCGTTACTTCCTCGCTAGGAAATAGCGTTTGCAGATGTCTACGTATCGTAGCAATAGCTTTCCAATGCTTCTTAAAACGCGATATGGCATCTCATTTCTATGTTTCATGGTAAGATATAATGTGATTTGCGAAGTGTTATGTATTCCTCCTCTACACTTCAAATGAATGTAAATGCGACACTTCCTTGCCAGGAAATAGCGTTTGCAAATGTCTACCTATCGTAGCAATAGTGTTCTAATGCGTCTTAAAACGAGATATCGCATCTCATTTCTATGTTTCATGGTAAGATATAATATGATTTGCGAAGTGTTATGTATTCCTCGTCTACACTTCAAATGAATGTAAATGCGACACTTCCTTGCAAGGAAATAGCGTTTGCTGATGTCCTCGTATCGAAGCAATAGAGTTCAAATGCTACTTAAAACGAAACATTGCATCTCATATCTATGTTTCATGATAAGATATAATATGATTTGCGAAGTGTTATGTATTCCTCGTCCACACTTCAAATGAATGTGAATGCGACACTTCCTCGCTAGGAAATGGCGTTTGCAGATGTCTACGTATCGTAGCAATATATTTCTAATCCTTCTTAAAACGCGATATCGCATCTCATTTCTATGTTTCATGGTAAGATATAATATGATTTGCGAAGTGTTATGCATTCCTCGTCTACGATTCAAATGAATGTAAATGCGACACTTAGTTGCAAGGAAATAGCGTTTGCAGATGTCTACCTATCGTAGGAATAGAGTTCTTATGATTCTTAAAATGCGATATCGTATCTCATTTCTATGTTTCATGGTAAGATATAACATGATTTGCGAAGTGTTATGCATTCCTCGTCTACACTTCAAGTGAATGTAAATGCGACACTTCCTTGCAAGGAAATAGCGTTTGCAGTTGTCTACGTATCGTAGCAATAGAGTTCTTATGATTCTTAAAACGCGATATCGCATCTCATTTCTATCTTTCATGGTAGGATATAATATGATTTGCGAAGTGTTATGTATTCCTCGTCTACACTTCAAATGAATGTAAATGCGACACTTCCTTGCAAGGAAATAGCGTTTGCAAATGTCTACCTATCGTAGCAATAGTGCTCTAATGCTTCTTAAAACGCGATATCGCATCTCATTTCTATGTTTCATGATAATATGTAATATTCATTGCGAAGTGCCACGTATACCTCGTATTCACTTCAAAAGAATGTAAATGCGACACTTCCTTGGTAGGAAATAGCGTTTGCAGATGTCTACGTATCGTAGCAACAGAGTTCTAATGCTTCTTAGTACGCGATATCGCTACTTATTTCTATGTTTCATGATAAGGTGTAATATTCATTGTGGAGTGTTATGTATACCTCGTATTAACTTCAATAGAATGTAAATGCGACACTTCCTTGCTATTAAATAGCGTTTGCAGATGTCTGCGTATCGTAGCAAAAGTTTTCTAATGCTTCTTAAATCGCGTTATCGCATCTCATTCCTATGTTTCGTAATAAGATGTAATATTCATTGCGAAGTGTCACGTATACCGCGTATTCACTTCAAAAGAATGTAAATGCGACACTTAGTTGCAAGGAAATAGCGTTTGCAGATGTCTACGTATCGTAGCAATAGCTTTCTAATGATTCTTAAAACGCGATATCGCATCTCATTTCTATGTTTCATGGTAAGATATAATATGATTTGCGAAGTGTTATGTATTCCTCGTCTACACTTCAAATGTTTGTAAATGCGACATTTCCTTGCCAGGAAATAGCGTTTGCAATTGTCTACCTATCGTAGCAGTAGTGTTGTAATGCTTCTTAAATCGCGATATCGCATTTCATTTCTATGTTTCATGGTAAGATATGATATGATTTGCGAAGTGTTATGTATTCCTCATCCACACTTCAAATGAATGTGAATGCGATACTTCCTCGCTAGGAAATAGCGTTTGCAGATGTCTACGTATCGTAGCATTAGCTTTCAAATGCTTCTTAAAACGCGATATCGCATCTCATATCTATGTTTCATGGTAAGATATAATATGATTTGCGAAGTGTTATGTATTCCTCGTCCACACTTCAAATGAATGTGAAAGCGACACTTCCTTGCCAGGACATAGCGTTTGCAGATGTCTACGTATCGTAGCAATAGAGTTCATATGATTCTTAAAACGCGATATCGCATCTCATTTCTATGTTTCATGGTAAGATATAACATCATTTGCGAAATGTCATGTATTCCTCGTCTACAATTCAAATGAATGTAAATGCGACTCCTTCCTCGCTAGGAAATAGCGTTTGCAGATGTCTACGTATCGTAGCAATAGCTTTCTAATGCTTCTTAAAACGCGATATCGCATCTCATTTCTATGTTTCATGGTAAGTTATAATGTGATTTGCGGAGTGTTATGTATTCCTCGTCTACACTTCAATTGAATGTAAATGCGATACTTCCTCGCTAGGAAATAGCGTTTGCAGATGTCTACGTGTCGTAGCAATAGCTTTCTAATGCTTCTTAAAACGCGATATCGCATCTCATTCCTATGTTCCATGGTAAGATATAATAGGATTTGCGAAGTGTCATGTATTCCTCGTCTACACTTCAAATGAATGTAAATGCGACACTTCCTTGCTAGGAAGTAGCGTCTGCAGATGTCTAGGTATCGTAGCAATAGAGTTCATATGATCCTTAAAATGCGATATCGCATCTCATTTCTATGTTTCATGGTAAGATAAAATATGATGTGCGAAGTGTTATGTATTCCTCGTCTACACTTCAAATGAATGTAAATGCGTCACTTCCTTGCAAGGAAATAGCGTTTGCTGCTGTCCACGTATCGAAGCAATAGAGTTCAAATGCTACTTAAAACGAAATATTGCAACTCATATTTATGTTTCATGATAAGATATAATATTCATTGCGAAGTGTTATGCATTCCTCGTCTACGATTCAAATGAATGTAAATGCGACACTTAGTTGCAAGGAAATAGCGTTTGCAGATGTCTACCTATCGTAGGAATAGAGTTCTTATGATTCTTAAAATGCGATATCGTATCTCATTTCTATGTTTCATGGTAAGATATAATATGATTTGCGAAGTGTCATGTATTCCTCGTCTATACTTCAAATGAATGTAAATGCGATACTTCCTCGCTAGGAAATAGCGTTTGCAGATGTCTACGTATCGAAGCAATAGAGTTCAAATGCTTCTTATAACGAGATATTGCATCTCATATCTATGTTTCATGGTAAGATATAATATTATTTGCGAAGTGTCATGTATTCCTCGTCTACACTTCAAATGAATGTGAATGCGACACTTCCTCGCTAGGAAATAGCGTTTGCAGATGTCTACGTATCGTAGCAATATATTTCTAATGCTTCTTAGAACGCGATATCGCAACTCATTTCTATGTTTCATGGCAAGACGTAATATGATTTGCGAAGTGTTGAGTATTCCTACTCTACACTTCAAATGAATGTAAATGCGACACTTCCTTGCTAGGAAATAGCGTCTGCAGATGTCTAGGTATCGTAGCGATAGTGTTCTAATGCTACTTAAAACGCGATATCGCATATCATTTCTATGTTTCATGGTAAGATATAATATGATTTGCGAAGTGTCATGTATTCCTCGTCTACACTTCAAATGAATGTAAATGCGACACTTCCTCGCTAGGAAATAGCGTCTGCAGATGTGTACGTATCGTAGCAATAGAGTTTATATGATTCTTAAAACGCGATATCGCATCTCATTTCTATGTTTCATGGTAAGATATAACATGATTTGCGAAGTGTTATGTATTCCTCGTCTACACTTCAAATGAATGTGAATGCGATACTTCCTTGCTAGGAAATAGCGTTTGCAGATGTCTACGTATCGTAGCTATAGCTTTCTAATGCTTCTTAAAACGCGATATCGCATCTCATTTCAATGTTTCATGGTAAGATATAATATGATTTGCCTAAGTGTTATGTATTCCTCGTCTACACTTCAAGTGAATGTAATTGCGACACATCCTTGCAAGGAAATAGCGTTTGCATATGTCTACGTATCGAAGCAATAGAGTTCAAATGCTTCTTAAAACGAGAAATTGCATCTCATATCTATGTTTCATGATAAGATATAATATTCATTGGGAAGTGTTATGCATTCCTCGTCTACGATTCAAATGAAAGTAAATGCGACACTTCCTTGCAAGGAATTAACGATTGCAGATGTCTACGTATCGTAGCAATAGAGTTCATATGATTCTTAAAACGCGATATCGCATCTCATTTCTATGCTTCATGGTAAGATATAACATGATTTGCGAAGTGTTATGTATTCCTCGTCTACACTTCAAATGAATGTGAATGCGATACTTCCTCGCTAGGTAATAGCGTTTGCTGATGTCTACGTATCGTAGCAATAGAGTTCAAATGCTTCTTAAAACGAGATATTGCATCTCATATCTATGTTTCATGATAAGATATAATATTCATTGCGAAGTGTTATGTATTCCTCGTCTACACTTCAAATGAATGTGAATGCGACACTTCCTCGCTAGGAAATAGCGTTTGCAGATGTCTACGTATCGTAGCAATATATTTCTAATGCTTCTTAGAACGCGATATCGCAACTCATTTCTATGTTTCATGGTAAGATATAACATGATTTGCGAAGTGTTATGTATTCCTCGTCTACACTTCAAATGAATGTGAATGCGATTCTTCCACGCTAGGAAATAGCGTTTGCAGATGTCTACGTATCGTAGCAATAGCTTTCTAACGCTTCTTAAAACGCGATATCGCATCTCATTTCTATGTTTCATGGTAAGATATAATATGATTTGCGAAGTGTTATGTATTCCTCGTCCACACTTCAAATGAATGTGAATGCGACACTTCCTCGCTAGGAAATAGCGTCTGCAGATGTGTACGTATCGTAGCAATAGAGTTTATATGATTCTTAAAACGCGATATCGCATCTCATTTCTATGTTTCATGGTAAGATATAACATGATTTGCGAAGTGTTATGTATTCCTCGTCTACACTTCAAATGAATGTGAATGCGATACTTCCTTGCTAGGAAATAGCGTTTGCAGATGTCTACGTATCGTAGCTATAGCTTTCTAATGCTTCTTAAAACGCGATATCGCATCTCATTTCAATGTTTCATGGTAAGATATAATATGATTTGCCTAAGTGTTATGTATTCCTCGTCTACACTTCAAGTGAATGTAATTGCGACACATCCTTGCAAGGAAATAGCGTTTGCATATGTCTACGTATCGAAGCAATAGAGTTCAAATGCTTCTTAAAACGAGAAATTGCATCTCATATCTATGTTTCATGATAAGATATAATATTCATTGCGAAGTGTTATGCATTCCTCGTATGCGATTCAAATGAATGTAAATGCGACACTTCCTTGCAAGGAAATAGCGTTTGCAAATGTCTACCTATCGTAGCAATAGTGCTCTAATGCTTCTTAAAACGCGATATCGCATCTCATTTCTATGTTTCATGGTAAGATATAACATGATTTGCGATGTGTTATGTATTCCTCGTCTACACATCAAATGAATGTGAATGCGATACTTCGCCGCTAGGAAATAGCGTTTGCAGATGTCTACGTATCGTAGCATTAGCTTTCTAATGCTTCTTAAAACGCGATACCGCATCTCATATCTATGTTTCATGGTAAGATATAATATGATTTGCGAAGTGTTATGTGTTCCTCGTCTACACTTCAAATGAACGTGAATGCGACACTTCCTCGCTAGGAAGTAGCGTTTGCAGATGTCTACGTATCGTAGCAATAGATTTCTAATGCTTCTTAAAACGCGATATCGCATCTCATTTCTATGTTTCATGGTAAGATATAACATGATTTGCGAAGTGTCATGTATTCCTCGTCTACACTTCAAATGAATGTAAATGCAACACTTCCTTGCAAGGAAATAGCGTTTGCAGATGTATACGTATCGTAGCAATAGATTTCTAACGCTTCTTAAAACGCGATATCGCATCTCATTTCTCTGTTTCATGGTAAGATATAATATGATTTGCGAAGTGTCATGTATTCCTCGTCTACACTTCAAATGAATGTAAATGCGACACTTCCTTGCTAGGAAATAGCGTCTGCAGATATCTAGGTATCGTAGCAATAGAGTTCTAATGCTTCTTAAAATGCGATATCGCATCTCATTTCTATGTTTCATGGTAAGACGTAATATGATTTGCGAAGTGTTAAGTATTCCTACTCTACACTTAAAATGAATGTAAATGCGACACTTCCTTGCTAGGAAATAGCGTCTGCAGATGTCTAGGTATCGTAGCAATAGAGTTCTAATGCTTCTTAAAACGCGATATCGCCTCACATTTCTATGTTTCATGGTAAGATGTAATATGCTTTGCGAAGTGTTATGTATTCCTCCTCTACACTTCAAATGAATGTAAATGCGATATTTCCTTGCCAGGTAACAGCGTTTGCAAATGTCTACCTATCGTAGCAATAGTGCTCTAATGCTTCTTAAAACGCGATATCGCATCTCATTTCTATGTTTCATGGTAAGATATAATATGATTTGCGAAGTGTCATGTATTCCTCGTCTACACTTCAAATGAATGTAAATGCAACACTTCCTTGCAAGGAAATAGCGTTTGCAGATGTATACGTATCGTAGCAATAGATTTCTAACGCTTCTTAAAACGCGATATCGCATCTCATTTCTCTGTTTCATGGTAAGATATAATATGATTTGCGAAGTGTCATGTATTCCTCGTCTACACTTCAAATGAATGTGAATGCGATACTTCCTTGCTAGGAAATAGCGTTTGCAGATGTCTACGTATCGTAGCAATAGCTTTCTAATGCTTCTTAAAACGCGATATCGCATCTCATTTGTATGTTTCATGGTAAGATATAATATGATTTGCGAAGTGTTATGTATTCCTCCTCTACACTTCTAATGAATGTAAATGCGACACCTCCTTGCAAGGAAATAGCGTCTGCAGTTGTCTACCTATCGTAGCAATAGTGTTGTAATGCTTCTTAAAACGAGATATCGCATCTCATTTCTATGTTTCATGGTAAGATATAATATGATTTGCGAAGTGTTATGTATTCCTCGTCTACACTTCAAATGAATGTGAATGCGATACTTCCTCGCTAGGAAATAGCGTTTGCAGATGTCTACGTATCGTAGCAATAGCTTTCTAATGCTTCTTAAAACGCGATATCGCAACTCATTTCTATGTTTCATGGTAAGATATAACATGATTTGCGAAGTGTTATGTATTCCTCGTCTACACTTCAAATGAATGTGAATGCGATTCTTCCACGCTAGGAAATAGCGTTTGCAGATGTCTACGTATCGTAGCAATAGCTTTCTAACGCTTCTTAAAACGCGATATCGCATCTCATTTCTATGTTTCATGGTAAGATATAATATGATTTGCAAAGTGTTATGTATTCCTCGTCCACACTTCAAATGAATGTGAATGCGACACTTCCTCGCTAGGAAATAGCGTCTGCAGATGTGTACGTATCGTAGCAATAGAGTTTATATGATTCTTAAAACGCGATATCGCATCTCATTTCTATGTTTCATGGTAAGATATAACATGATTTGCGAAGTGTTATGTATTCCTCGTCTACACTTCAAATGAATGTGAATGCGATACTTCCTTGCTAGGAAATAGCGTTTGCAGATGTCTACGTATCGTAGCTATAGCTTTCTAATGCTTCTTAAAACGCGATATCGCATCTCATTTCAATGTTTCATGGTAAGATATAATATGATTTGCCTAAGTGTTATGTATTCCTCGTCTACACTTCAAGTGAATGTAATTGCGACACATCCTTGCAAGGAAATAGCGTTTGCATATGTCTACGTATCGAAGCAATAGAGTTCAAATGCTTCTTAAAACGAGAAATTGCATCTCATATCTATGTTTCATGATAAGATATAATATTCATTGGGAAGTGTTATGCATTCCTCGTCTACGATTCAAATGAAAGTAAATGCGACACTTCCTTGCAAGGAATTAACGATTGCAGATGTCTACGTATCGTAGCAATAGAGTTCATATGATTCTTAAAACGCGATATCGCATCTCATTTCTATGCTTCATGGTAAGATATAACATGATTTGCGAAGTGTTATGTATTCCTCGTCTACACTTCAAATGAATGTGAATGCGATACTTCCTCGCTAGGTAATAGCGTTTGCTGATGTCTACGTATCGTAGCAATAGAGTTCAAATGCTTCTTAAAACGAGATATTGCATCTCATATCTATGTTTCATGATAAGATATAATATTCATTGCGAAGTGTTATGCATTCCTCGTATGCGATTCAAATGAATGTAAATGCGACACTTCCTTGCAAGGAAATAGCGTTTGCAGTTGTCTACGTATCGTAGCAATAGAGTTCTTATGATTCTTAAAACGCGATATCGCATCTCATTTCTATCTTTCATGGTAAGATATAATATGATTTGCGAAGTGTTATGTATTCCTCGTCTACACTTCTAATGAATGTAAATGCGACACTTCCTTGCAAGGAAATAGCGTTTGCAAATGTCTACCTATCGTAGCAATAGTGCTCTAATGCTTCTTAAAACGCGATATCGCATCTCATTTCTATGTTTCATGGTAAGATATAACATGATTTGCGAAGTGTTATGTATTCCTCGTCTACACATCAAATGAATGTGAATGCGATGCTTCGCCGCTAGGAAATAGCGTTTGCAGATGTCTACGTATCGTAGCATTAGATTTCTAATGCTTCTTAAAACGCGATACCGCATCTCATATCTATGTTTCATGGTAAGATATAATATGATTTGCGAAGTGTTATGTGTTCCTCGTCTACACTTCAAATGAACGTGAATGCGACACTTCCTCGCTAGGAAGTAGCGTTTGCAGATGTCTACGTATCGTAGCAATAGATTTCTAATGCTTCTTAAAACGCGATATCGCATCTCATTTCTATGTTTCATGGTAAGATATAACATGATTTGCGAAGTGTTATGTATTCCTCGTCTACACTTCAAATGAATGTGAATGCGATACTTCCTCGCTAGGAAATAGCGTTTGCAGATGTCTACGTATCGTAGCAATAGAGTTCATATGATTCTTAAAACGCGATATCGCATCTCATTTCTATGCTTCATGGTAAGATATAACATGATTTGCGAAGTGTTATGTATTCCTCGTCTACACTTCAAATGAATGTGAATGCGATACTTCCTCGCTAGGTAATAGCGTTTGCTGATGTCTACGTATCGTAGCAATAGAGTTCAAATGCTTCTTAAAACGAGATATTGCATCTCATATCTATGTTTCATGATAAGATATAATATTCATTGCGAAGTGTTATGTATTCCTCGTCTACACTTCAAATGAATGTGAATGCGACACTTCCTCGCTAGGAAATAGCGTTTGCAGATGTCTACGTATCGTAGCAGTATATTTCTAATGCTTCTTAGAACGCGATATCGCAACTCATTTCTATGTTTCATGGTAAGATATAACATGATTTGCGAAGTGTTATGTATTCCTCGCCTACACTTCAAATGAATGTGAATGCGATTCTTCCACGCTAGGAAATAGCGTTTGCAGATGTCTACGTATCGTAGCAATAGCTTTCTAACGCTTCTTAAAACGCGATATCGCATCTCATTTCTATGTTTCATGGTAAGATATAATATGATTTGCGAAGTGTTATGTATTCCTCGTCCACACTTCAAATGAATGTGAATGCGACACTTCCTCGCTAGGAAATAGCGTCTGCAGATGTGTACGTATCGTAGCAATAGAGTTTATATGATTCTTAAAACGCGATATCGCATCTCATTTCTATGTTTCATGGTAAGATATAACATGATTTGCGAAGTGTTATGTATTCCTCGTCTACACTTCAAATGAATGTGAATGCGATACTTCCTTGCTAGGAAATAGCGTTTGCAGATGTCTACGTATCGTAGCTATAGCTTTCTAATGCTTCTTAAAACGCGATATCGCATCTCATTTCAATGTTTCATGGTAAGATATAATATGATTTGCCTAAGTGTTATGTATTCCTCGTCTACACTTCAAGTGAATGTAATTGCGACACATCCTTGCAAGGAAATAGCGTTTGCATATGTCTACGTATCGAAGCAATAGAGTTCAAATGCTTCTTAAAACGAGAAATTGCATCTCATATCTATGTTTCATGATAAGATATAATATTCATTGGGAAGTGTTATGCATTCCTCGTCTACGATTCAAATGAAAGTAAATGCGACACTTCCTTGCAAGGAATTAACGATTGCAGATGTCTACGTATCGTAGCAATAGAGTTCATATGATTCTTAAAACGCGATATCGCATCTCATTTCTATGCTTCATGGTAAGATATAACATGATTTGCGAAGTGTTATGTATTCCTCGTCTACACTTCAAATGAATGTGAATGCGATACTTCCTCGCTAGGTAATAGCGTTTGCTGATGTCTACGTATCGTAGCAATAGAGTTCAAATGCTTCTTAAAACGAGATATTGCATCTCATATCTATGTTTCATGATAAGATATAATATTCATTGCGAAGTGTTATGCATTCCTCGTACGCGATTCAAATGAATGTAAATGCGACACTTCCTTGCAAGGAAATAGCGTTTGCAGTTGTCTACGTATCGTAGCAATAGTGTTCTTATGATTCTTAAAACGCGATATCGCATCTCATTTCTATCTTTCATGGTAAGATATAATATGATTTGCGAAGTGCTATGTATTCCTCGTCTACACTTCTAATGAATGTAAATGCGACACTTCCTTGCAAGGAAATAGCGTTTGCAAATGTCTACCTATCGTAGCAATAGTGCTCTAATGCTTCTTAAAACGCGATATCGCATCTCATTTCTATGTTTCATGGTAAGATATAACATGATTTGCGAAGTGTTATGTATTCCTCGTCTACACATCAAATGAATGTGAATGCGATACTTCGCCGCTAGGAAATAGCGTTTGCAGATGTCTACGTATCGTAGCATTAGCTTTCTAATGCTTCTTAAAACGCGATACCGCATCTCATATCTATGTTTCATGGTAAGATATAATATGATTTGCGAAGTGTTATGTGTTCCTCGTCTACACTTCAAATGAACGTGAATGCGACACTTCCTCGCTAGGAAGTAGCGTTTGCAGATGTCTACGTATCGTAGCAATAGATTTCTAATGCTTCTTAAAACGCGATATCGCATCTCATTTCTATGTTTCATGGTAAGATATAACATGATTTGCGAAGTGTTATGTATTCCTCGTCTACACTTCAAATGAATGTGAATGCGATACTTCCTCGCTAGGAAATAGCGTTTGCAGATGTCTACGTATCGTAGCAATAGAGTTCATATGATTCTTAAAACGCGATATCGCATCTCATTTCTATGCTTCATGGTAAGATATAACATGATTTGCGAAGTGTTATGTATTCCTCGTCTACACTTCAAATGAATGTGAATGCGATACATCCTCGCTAGGTAATAGCGTTTGCTGATGTCTACGTATCGTAGCAATAGAGTTCAAATGCTTCTTAAAACGAGATATTGCATCTCATATCTATGTTTCATGATAAGATATAATATTCATTGCGAAGTGTTATGTATTCCTCGTCTACACTTCAAATGAATGTGAATGCGATACTTCCTCGCTAGGTAATAGCGTTTGCTGATGTCTACGTATCGTAGCAATAGAGTTCAAATGCTTCTTAAAACAAGATATTGCATCTCATATCTATGTTTCATGATAAGATATAATATTCATTGCGAAGTGTTATGCATTCCTCGTATGCGATTCAAATGAATGTAAATGCGACACTTCCTTGCAAGGAAATAGCGTTTGCAGTTGTCTACGTATCGTAGCAATAGAGTTCTTATGATTCTTAAAACGCGATATCGCATCTCATTTCTATCTTTCATGGTAAGATATAATATGATTTGCGAAGTGTTATGTATTCCTCGTCTACACTTCTAATGAATGTAAATGCGACACTTCCTTGCAAGGAAATAGCGTTTGCAAATGTCTACCTATCGTAGCAATAGTGCTCTAATGCTTCTTAAAACGCGATATCGCATCTCATTTCTATGTTTCATGGTAAGATATAACATGATTTGCGAAGTGTTATGTATTCCTCGTCTACACATCAAATGAAAGTGAATGCGATACTTCGCCGCTAGGAAATAGCGTTTGCAGATGTCTACGTATCGTAGCATTAGCTTTCTAATGCTTCTTAAAACGCGATACCGCATCTCATATCTATGTTTCATGGTAAGATATAATATGATTTGCGAAGTGTTATGTGTTCCTCGTCTACACTTCAAATGAACGTGAATGCGACACTTCCTCGCTAGGAAGTAGCGTTTGCAGATGTCTACGTATCGTAGCAATAGATTTCTAATGCTTCTTAAAACGCGATATCGCATCTCATTTCTATGTTTCATGGTAAGATATAACATGATTTGCGAAGTGTTATGTATTCCTCGTCTACACTTCAAATGAATGTGAATGCGATACTTCCTCGCTAGGAAATAGCGTTTGCAGATGTCTACGTATCGTAGAAATAGAGTTCATATGATTCTTAAAACGCGATATCGCATCTCATTTCTATGTTTCATGGTAAGATATAATATGATTTGCGAAGTGTCATGTATTCCCCGTCTACACTTCAAATGAATGTAAATGCGACACTTCCTTGCTAGGAAATAGCGTCTGCAGATATCTAGGTATCGTAGCAATAGAGTTCTAATGCTTCTTAAAATGCGATATCGCATCTCATTTCTATGTTTCATGGTAAGACGTAATATGATTTGCGAAGTGTTAAGTATTCCTACTCTACACTTAAAATGAATGTAAATGCGACACTTCCTTGCTAGGAAATAGCGTCTGCAGATGTCTAGGTATCGTAGCAATAGAGTTCTAATGCTTCTTAAAACGCGATATCGCCTCACATTTCTATGTTTCATGGTAAGATGTAATATGATTTGCGAAGTGTTATGTATTCCTCCTCTACACTTCTAATGAATGGGAATGCGACACTTCCTCGCTAGGAAATGGCGTTTGCAGATGTCTACGTATCGTAGCAATAGATTTCTAATGCTTCTTAAAACGCGATATCGCATCTCATTTCTATGTTTCATGGCAAGACGTAATATGATTTGCGAAGTGTTGAGTATTCCTACTCTACACTTCAAATGAATGTAAATGCGACACTTCCTTGCTGGGAAATAGCGTCTGCAGATGTCTAGGTATCGTAGCGATAGTGTTCTAATGCTACTTAAAACGCGATATCGCATCTCATTTCTATGTTTCATGGTAAGATATAATATGATTCGCGAAGTGTCATGTATTCCTCGTCTACACTTCAAATGAATGTAAATGCAACACTTCCTTGCAAGGAAATAGCGTTTGCAGATGTATACGTATCGTAGCAATAGATTTCTAACGCTTCTTAAAACGCGATATCGCATCTCATTTCTCTGTTTCATGGTAAGATATAATATGATTTGCGAAGTGTCATGTATTCCTCGTCTACACTTCAAATGAATGTGAATGCGATACTTCCTTGCTAGGAAGTAGCGTTTGCAGATGTCTACGTATCGTAGCAAAAGCTTTCTAATGCTTCTTAAAACGCGATATCGCATCTCATTTGTATGTTTCATGGTAAGATATAATATGATTTGCGAAGTGTTATGTATTCCTCCTCTACACTTCTAATGAATGTAAATGCGACACCTCCTTGCAAGGAAATAGCGTCTGCAGTTGTCTACCTATCGTAGCAATAGTGTTGTAATGCTTCTTAAAACGAGATATCGCATCTCATTTCTATGTTTCATGGTAAGATATAATATGATTTGCGAAGTATTATGTATTCCTCGTCTACACTTCAAATGAATGTGAATGCGATACTTCCTCGCTAGGAAATAGCGTTTGCAGATGTCTACGTATCGTAGCAATAGCTTTCTAATGCTTCTTAAAACGCGATATCGCATCTCATTTCTATGTTTCATGGTAAGATATAATATGATTTGCGAAGTGTCATGTATTCCTCGTCTACACTTCAAATGAATGTAAATGCGACACTTCCTTGCTAGGAAATAGCGTCTGCAGATATCTAGGTATCGTAGCAATAGAGTTCTAATGCTTCTTAAAACGCGATATCGCATCTCATTTCTATGTTTCATGGCAAGACGTAATATGATTTGCGAAGTGTTGAGTATTCCTACTCTACACTTCAAATGAATGTAAATGCGACACTTCCTTGCTAGGAAATAGCGTCTGCAGATGTCTAGGTATCGTAGCGATAGTGTTCTAATGCTACTTAAAACGCGATATCGCATCTCATTTCTATGTTTCATGGTAAGATATAATATGATTTGCGAAGTGTCATGTATTCCTCGTCTACACTTCAAATGAATGTAAATGCAACACTTCCTTGCAAGGAAATAGCGTTTGCAGATGTATACGTATCGTAGCAATAGATTTCTAACGCTTCTTAAAACGCGATATCGCATCTCATTTCTCTGTTTCATGGTAAGATATAATATGATTTGCGAAGTGTCATGTATTCCTCGTCTACACTTCAAATGAATGTAAATGCGACACTTCCTTGCTAGGAAATAGCGTCTGCAGATATCTAGGTATCGTAGCAATAGAGTTCTAATGCTTCTTAAAATGCGATATCGCATCTCATTTCTATGTTTCATGGTAAGACGTAATATGATTTGCGAAGTGTTAAGTATTCCTACTCTACACTTAAAATGAATGTAAATGCGACTCTTCCTTGCTAGGAAATAGCGTCTGCAGATGTCTAGGTATCGTAGCAATAGAGTTCTAATGCTTCTTAAAACGCGATATCGCCTCACATTTCTATGTTTCATGGTAAGATGTAATATGATTTGCGAAGTGTTATGTATTCCTCCTCTACACTTCAAATGAATGTAAATGCGATATTTCCTTGCCAGGTAACAGCGTTTGCAAATGTCTACCTATCGTAGCAATAGTGCTCTAATGCTTCTTAAAACGCGATATCGCATCTCATTTCTATGTTTCATGGTAAGATATAATATGATTTGCGAAGTGTCATGTATTCCTCGTCTACACTTCAAATGAATGTAAATGCAACACTTCCTTGCAAGGAAATAGCGTTTGCAGATGTATACGTATCGTAGCAATAGATTTCTAACGCTTCTTAAAACGCGATATCGCATCTCATTTCTCTGTTTCATGGTAAGATATAATATGATTTGCGAAGTGTCATGTATTCCTCGTCTACACTTCAAATGAATGTGAATGCGATACTTCCTTGCTAGGAAATAGCGTTTGCAGATGTCTACGTATCGTAGCAATAGCTTTCTAATGCTTCTTAAAACGCGATATCGCATCTCATTTGTATGTTTCATGGTAAGATATAATATGATTTGCGAAGTGTTATGTATTCCTCCTCTACACTTCTAATGAATGTAAATGCGACACCTGCTTGCAAGGAAATAGCGTCTGCAGTTGTCTACCTATCGTAGCAATAGTGTTGTAATGCTTCTTAAAACGAGATATCGCATCTCATTTCTATGTTTCATGGTAAGATATAATATGATTTGCGAAGTGTTATGTATTCCTCGTCTACACTTCAAATGAATGTGAATGCGATACTTCCTCGCTAGGAAATAGCGTTTGCAGATGTCTACGTATCGTAGCAATAGCTTTCTAATGCTTCTTAAAACGCGATATCGCATCTCATTTCTATGTTTCATGGTAAGATATAATATGATTTGCGAAGTGTCATGTATTCCTCGTCTACACTTCAAATGAATGTAAATGCGACACTTCCTTGCTAGGAAATAGCGTCTGCAGATATCTAGGTATCGTAGCAATAGAGTTCTAATGCTTCTTAAAACGCGATATCGCATCTCATTTCTATGTTTCATGGCAAGACGTAATATGATTTGCGAAGTGTTGAGTATTCCTACTCTACACTTCAAATGAATGTAAATGCGACACTTCCTTGCTGGGAAATAGCGTCTGCAGATGTCTAGGTATCGTAGCGATAGTGTTCTAATGCTACTTAAAACGCGATATCGCATCTCATTTCTATGTTTCATGGTAAGATATAATATGATTTGCGAAGTGTCATGTATTCCTCGTCTACACTTCAAATGAATGTAAATGCAACACTTCCTTGCAAGGAAATAGCGTTTGCAGATGTATACGTATCGTAGCAATAGATTTCTAACGCTTCTTAAAACGCGATATCGCATATCATTTCTCTGTTTCATGGTAAGATATAATATGATTTGCGAAGTGTCATGTATTCCTCGTCTACACTTCAAATGAATGTGAATGCGATACTTCCTTGCTAGGAAATAGCGTTTGCAGATGTCTACGTATCGTAGCAATAGCTTTCTAATGCTTCTTAAAACGCGATATCGCATCTCATTTGTATGTTTCATGGTAAGATATAATATGATTTGCGAAGTGTTATGTATTCCTCCTCTACACTTCTAATGAATGTAAATGCGACACCTCCTTGCAAGGAAATAGCGTCTGCAGTTGTCTACCTATCGTAGCAATAGTGTTGTAATGCTTCTTAAAACGAGATATCGCATCTCATTTCTATGTTTCATGGTAAGATATAATATGATTTGCGAAGTGTTATGTATTCCTCGTCTACACTTCAAATGAATGTGAATGCGATACTTCCTCGCTAGGAAATAGCGTTTGCAGATGTCTACGTATCGTAGCAATAGCTTTCTAATGCTTCTTAAAACGCGATATCGCATCTCATTTCTATGTTTCATGGTAACATGTAATATGATTTGCGAAGTGTTATGTATTCCTCCTCTACACTTCAAATGAATGTAAATGCGATATTTCCTTGCCAGGTAATAGCGTTTGCAAATGTCTACCTATCGTAGCAATAGTGTTCTAATGCTTCTTAAAACGCGATAGCGCATCTCATTTCTATGTTTCATGGTAATATGTAATATGATTTGCGAAGTGTTATGTATTCCTCCTCTACAATTCAAATGAATGTAATTGCGACACTTACTTGCTAGGAAATAGCGTCTGCAGATATCTAGGTATCGTAGCAATAGAGTTCTAATGCTTCTTAAAACGCGATATCGCATCTCATTTCTCTGTTTCATGGTAAGATATAATATGATTTGCGAAGTGTCATGTATTCCTCTTCTACACTTCAAATGAATGTAAATGCGACACTTCCTTGCAAGGAAATAGCGTTTGCATATGTCTACGTATCGAAGCAATAGAGTTCAATTGCTTCTTAAAACGAGATATTGCATCTCATATCTATGTTTCATGATAAGATATAATATTCATTGCGAAGTGTTATGCATTCCTCGTATGCGATTCAAATGAATGTAAATGCGACACTTCCTTGCTAGGAAATAGCGTTTGCAGTTGTCTACGTATCGTAGCAATAGAGTTCTAATGCTTCTTAAAACGCGATATCGCATCTCATTTCTATGTTTCACGGCAAGACGTAATATGATTTGCGAAGTGTTGAGTATTCCTACTCTACACTTCAAATGAATGTAAATGCGACACTTCCTTGCTAGGAAATAGCGTCTGCAGATGTCTAGGTATCGTAGCGATAGTGTTCTAATGCTACTTAAAACGCGATATCGCATCTCATTTCTATGTTTCATGGTAAGATATAATATGATTTGCGAAGTGTCATGTATTCCTCGTCTACACTTCAAATGAATGTAAATGCAACACTTCCTTGCAAGGAAATAGCGTTTGCAGATGTATACGTATCGTAGCAATAGATTTCTAACGCTTCTTAAAACGCGATATCGCATCTCATTTCTCTGTTTCATGGTAAGATATAATATGATTTGCGAAGTGTCATGTATTCCTCGTCTACACTTCAAATGAATGTAAATGCGACACTTCCTTGCTAGGAAATAGCGTTTGCAGTTGTCTACGTATCGTAGCAATAGAGTTCTAATGCTTCTTAAAACGCTATATCGCATCTCATTTGTATGTTCCATGGTAAGATATAATATGATTTGCGAAGTGTTATGTATTCCTCCTCTACACTTCTAATGAATGTAAATGCGACACCTCCTTGCAAGGAAATAGCGTCTGCAGTTGTCTACCTATCGTAGCAATAGTGTTGTAATGCTTCTTAAAACGAGATATCGCATCCCATTTCTATGTTTCATGGTAAGATATAATATGATTTGCGAAGTGTTATGTATTCCTCGTCTACACTTCAAATGGATGTGAATGCGATACTTCCTCGCTAGGAAATAGCGTTTGCAGATATCTACGTATCGTAGCAATAGAGTTCATATGATTCTTAAAACGCGATATCGCATCTCATTTCTATGCTTCATGGTAAGATATAACATGATTTGCGAAGTGTTATGTATTCCTCGTCTACACATCAAATGAATGTGAATGCGATACTTCCTCGCTAGGTAATAGCGTTTGCTGATGTCTACGTATCGTAGCAATAGAGTTCAAATGCTTCTTAAAACGAGATATTGCATCTCATATCTATGTTTCATGATAAGATATAATATTCATTGCGAAGTGTTATGTATTCCTCGTCTACACTTCAAATGAATGTGAATGCGATACTTCCTCGCTAGGAAATAGCGTTTGCAGATGTCTACGTATCGTAGCAATAGCTTTCTAATGCTTCTTAAAACGCGATATCGCATCTCATTTCTATGTTTCATGGTAAGATATAATATGATTTGCGAAGTGTCATGTATTCCTCGTCTACACTTCAAATGAATGTAAATGCGACACTTCCTTG
Source organism: Xylocopa sonorina (assembly GCF_050948175.1). Classification (NCBI taxonomy): domain Eukaryota; kingdom Metazoa; phylum Arthropoda; class Insecta; order Hymenoptera; family Apidae; genus Xylocopa; species Xylocopa sonorina. The sequence continues at coordinate 716,992 of NW_027490210.1, read as the reverse complement.
CTAGGAAATAGCGTCTGCAGATATCTAGGTATCGTAGCAATAGAGTTCTAATGCTTCTTAAAACGCGATATCGTATCTCATTTCTATGTTTCATGGCAAGACGTAATATGATTTGCGAAGTGTTGAGTATTCCTACTCTACACTTCAAATGAATGTAAATGCGACACTTCCTTGCTAGGAAATAGCGTCTGCAGATGTCTAGGTATCGTAGCGATAGTGTTCTAATGCTACTTAAAACGCGATTTCGCATCTCATTTCTATGTTTCATGGTAAGATATAATATGATTTGCGAAGTGTCATGTATTCCTCGTCTACACTTCAAATGAATGTAAATGCAACACTTCCTTGCAAGGAAATAGCGTTTGCAGATGTATACGTATCGTAGCAATAGATTTCTAACGCTTCTTAAAACGCGATATCGCATCTCATTTCTCTGTTTCATGGTAAGATATAATATGATTTGCGAAGTGTCATGTATTCCTCGTCTACACTTCAAATGAATGTGAATGCGATACTTCCTTGCTAGGAAATAGCGTTTGCAGATGTCTACGTATCGTAGCAATAGCTTTCTAATGCTTCTTAAAACGCGATATCGCATCTCATTTGTATGTTTCATGGTAAGATATAATATGATTTGCGAAGTGTTATGTATTCCTCCTTTACACTTCTAATGAATGTAAATGCGACACCTCCTTGCAAGGAAATAGCGTCTGCAGTTGTCTACCTATCGTAGCAATAGTGTTGTAATGCTTCTTAAAACGAGATATCGCATCTCTTTTCTATGTTTCATGGTAAGATATAATATGATTTGCGAAGTGTTATGTATTCCTCGTCTACACTTCAAATGAATGTGAATGCGATACTTCCTCGCTAGGAAATAGCGTTTGCAGATGTCTACGTATCGTAGCAATAGCTTTCTGATGCTTCTTAAAACGCGATATCGCATCTCATTTCTATGTTTCATGGTAAGATGTAATATGATTTGCGAAGTGTTATGTATTCCTCCTCTACACTTCAAATGAATGTAAATGCGATATTTCCTTGCCAGGTAATAGCGTTTGCAAATGTCTACCTATCGTAGCAATAGTGTTCTAATGCTTCTTAAAACGCGATAGCGCATCTCATTTCTATGTTTCATGGTAAGATGTAATATGATTTGCGAAGTGTTATGTATTCCTCCTCTACAATTCAAATGAATGTAAATGCGACACTTCCTTGCTAGGAAATAGCGTCTGCAGATGTCTAGGTATCGTAGCAATAGAGTTCTAATGCTTCTTAAAACGCGATATTGCATCTCATATCTATGTTTCATGATAAGATATAATATTCATTGCGAAGTGTTATGCATTCCTTGTATACGATTCAAATGAATGTAAATGCGACACTTCCTTGCAAGGAAATAGTGTTTGTAGATGTCTACGTATCGTAGCAATAGAGTTCTTATGATTCTTAAAACGCGATATCGATCTCAATTCTATGTTTCATGGTAAGATATAATATGATTTGCGAAGTGTTATGTATTCCTCGTCTACACTTCAAATGAATATAAATGCGACACTTCCTTGCAAGGAAATAGCGTTTGCAGATGTCTACTTTTCGTAGCAATAGATTTCTAATGCTTCTTAAAACGCGAAATCGCATCTCATTTCTATGTTTCATGGTAAGATATAATATGATTTGCGAAGTGTTATGTATTCCTCGACTACACTTCAAATGAATGCAAATGCGACACTTCCTTGCAAGGAAATAGCGTTTGCAGATGTCTACCTGTCGTAGCAATAGGGTTCTAATGCTTCTTAAAACGCGATATCGCATCTCATTTCTATGTTTCATGGTAGGATATGATATTCATTGCGAAGTGTTATGCATTCCTCGTATACGATTCAAATGAATGTAAATGCGACACTTCCTTGCAAGGAAACAGCGTTTGCAGATGTCTACGTATCGTAGCAATAGATTTCTAATGCTTCTTAAAACGCGATATCGCATCTCATTTCTATGTTCCATGGTAAGATATAATATGATTTGCGAAGTGTTATGTATTCCTCGTCTACACTTCAAATGGATGTAAATGCGACACTTCCTCGCAAGGAAATAGCGTTTGCAGATGTCTACCTATCGCAGCAATAGGGTTCTAATGCTTCTTAAAACGCGATATCGCATCTAATTTCTATGTTTCATGGTAAGATATAATATGATTTGCGAAGTGTTATGTATTCCTCGTCTACACTTCAAATGAATGTAAATGCGACACTTCCTTGGAAGGAAATAGCGTCTGCAGATGTCTAGGTATCGTAGCGAAAGTGATCTAATGCTTCTTAAAACGCGATATCGCATCTCATTTCTATGTTTCATTGTAAGATGTAATATGATTTGCGAAGTGTTATGTATTCCTCCTCTACACTTCAAATGAATGTAAATGCGACACTTCCTTGCTAGGAAATAGCGTCTGCAGATATCTAGGTATCGTAGCAATAGAGTTCTAATGCTACTTAAAACGCGATATCGCATCTCATTTCTATGTTTCATGGTAAGATATAATATGATTTGCGAAGTGTCATGTATTCCTCGTCTACACTTCAAATGAATGTAAATGCAACACTTCCTTGCAAGGAAATAGCGTTTGCAGATGTTTACCTATCGTAGCAATAGAGTTCTAATGCTTCTTAAAACGCGATATCGCATCTCATTTCTATGTTTCATGGTAAGATATAATATGATTTGCGAAGTGTTATGTATTCCTCGTCTACACTTCAAATGAATGTAAATGCGACACTTCCTTGCAAGGAAACAGCATTCGCAGATGTCTAGGTATCGTAGCAATAGAGTTCATATGATTCTTAGAACGCGATATCGCATCTCATTTCTATGTTTCATGGTAAGATATAACATGATTTGCGAAGTGTTATGTATTCCTCGTCTACACTTCAAATGAATGTGAGTGCGATACTTCCTCGCTAGGAAATAGCGTTTGCAGATGTCTACGTATCGTAGCAATAGCTTTCTAATGCTTCCTAAAACGCGATATCGCATCTCATTTCTATGTTTCATGGTAAGATATAATATGATTTGCGAAGTGTTATGTATTCCTCGTCTACACTTCAAATGAATGTGAATGCGACACTTCCACGCTAGGAAATAGCGTTTGTAAATGTATACGTATCGTAGCAATAGATTTCTAATGCTTCTTAAAACGCGATATCGCATCTCATATCTCTGTTTCATGGTAAGATATAACATAATTTGCGAAGTGTTATGTATTCCTCGTCTACACTTCAAATGAATGTAAATGCGACACTTCCTTGCTAGGAAATAGCGTTTGCTGATGTCTACGTATCGTAGCAATAGAGTTCAAATGCTTATTAAAACGAGATATTGCATCTCATATCTATGTTTCGTGATAAGATATAATATTCATTGCGAAGTGTTATGCATTCCTCGTATGCGATTCAAATGAATGTAAATGCGACACTTCCTTGCTAGGAAATAGCGTCTGCAGATGTCTAGGTATCGTAGCGATAGTGTTCTAATGCTACTTAAAACACGATATCGCATCTCATTTCTATGTTTCATGGTAAGATATATTATGATTTGCGAAGTGTTATGTATTCCTCGTCTACACTTCAAATGAATGTGAATGCGACACTTCCTCGCTAGGAAATAGCGTTTGCAGATTTCTACGTATCGTAGCAATAGCTATCTAATGCTTCTTAAAACGCGATATCGCATCTCATTTCTATGTTTCATGCTAAGATATAATAAGATTTGCGAAGTGTTATGTATTCCTCGTCTACACTTCAAATGAATGTGAATGCGACACTTCCTCGCTAGGAAATAGCGTTTGCAGATGTATACGTATCGTAGCAATAGATTTCTAATGCTTCTTAAAACGCGATATCGCATCTCATTTCTCTGTTTCATGGTAAGATATAATATGATTTGCGAAGTGTCATGTATTCCTCGTCTACACTTCGAATGAATGTAAATGCGACACTTCCTTGCTAGGAAATAGCGTCTGCAGATGTCTAGGTATCGTAGCGATAGTGTTCTAATGCTTCTTAAAACGCGATATCGCATCTCATTTCTATGTTTCATGGTAAGATATATTATGATTTGCGATGTGTGATGTATTCCTCGTCTACACTTCAAATGAATGTGAATGCGACACTTCCTCGCTAGGAAATAGCGTTTGCAGATATGTACGTATCTTAGCATTAGCTTTCGAATGCTTCTTAAAACGCGATATCGCATCTCATATCTATGTTTCATGGTAAGATATAATATGATTTGCGAAATGTTATGTATTCCTCGTCTACACTTCAAATGAATGTGAATGCGACACTTCCTCGCTAGGAAATAGCGTTTGCAGATGTCTACGTACCGTAGCAATAGATTTCTAATGCTTCTTAAAACGCGATATCGCATCTCATTTCTATGTTTCATGGTAAGATATAACATGATTTGCGAAGTGTTATGTATTCCTCGTCTACACATCAAATGAATGTGAATGCGATACTTCGTCGCTAGGAAGTAGCGTTTGCAGATGTCTACGTATCGTAGCATTAGCTTTCTAATGCTTCTTAAAACGCGATATCGCATCTCATTTCTATGTTTCATGGTAAGATATAATATGATTTGCGAAGTGTTATGTATTCCTCGTCTACACTTCAAATGAATGTGAATGCGACACTTCCTTGCAAGGAAATAGCGTTTGCAGATGTTTACCTATCGTAGCAATAGAGTTCTAATGCTTCTTAAAACGCGATATCGCATCTCATTTCTATGTTTCATGGTAAGATATAATATGATTTGCGAAGAGTCATGTATTCCTCTTCTACACTTCAAATGAATGTAAATGCGACAGTTCCTTGCAAGGAAATAGCGTTTGCAGATGTTTACCTATCGTAGCAATAGATTTCTAATGCTTCTTAAAACGAGATATCGCATCTCATTTCTATGTTTCATGGTAAGATATAATATGGTTTGCGAAGTGTTATGTATTCCTCGTCTACACTTCAAATGAATGTAAATGCGACACTTCCTTGCAAGGAAATGGCGTTTGCAGATTTCTACGTATCGTAGCAATAGAGTTCTAATGCTTCTTAAAACGCGATATCGCATCTCATTTCTATGTTTCATGGTAAGATATAATATGATTTGCGAAGTGTTATGTATTCCTCGTCTACACTTCAAATGAATGTAAATGCGACACTTCCTTGCAAGGAAATAGCGTTAGCAGATGTCTACGTATCGAAGCAATAGGGATCAAATGCTACTTAAAACGAGATATTGCATCTCATATCTATGTTTCATGATAAGATATAATATTCATTGCGAAGTGTTATGCATTCCTCGTCTACACTTCAAATGAATGTGAATGCGACACTTCCTTGCAAGGAAATAGCGTTTGCAGATGTCTACCTATCGTAGCTATAGTGTTCTAATGCTTCTTAAAACGCGATATCGCACCTCATTTCTATATTTCATGGTAAGATATAATATGAATTGCGAAGTGTTATGTATTCCTCGTCTACACTTCAAATGAATGTAAATGCGACACTTCCTTGCAAGGAAATAGCGTTTGCAGATGTCTACGTATCGTAGCAATAGCTTTCTAACGCTTCTTAAAACGCGATATCGCATCTCATTTCTATGTTTCATGGTAAGATATAATATGATTTGCGAAGTGTTATGTATTCCTCGTCCACAGTTCAAATGAATGTGAATGCGACACTTCCTTGCTAGGAAATAGCGTTTGCAGATGTCTACGTATCGTAGCAATAGCTTTCTAATGCTTCTTAAGACGCGATATCGCATCTCATTTCTATGTTTCATTGTAAGATGTAATATGATTTGCGATGTGTCATGTATTCCTCGTCTACACTTCAAATGAATGTGAATGCGATACTTCCTCGCTAGGAAATAGCGTTTGCAGATGTCTACTTATCGTAGCATTAGCTTTCTAATGCTTCTTAAAACGCGATATCGCATCTCATTTCTATGTTTCATGGTAAGATATAATATGATTTGCGAAGAGTCATGTATTCCTCTTCTACACTTCAAATGATTGTAAATGCGACAGTTCCTTGCAAGGAAATAGCGTTTGCAGATGTTTACCTATCGTAGCAATAGATTTCTAATGCTTCTTAAAACGAGATATCGCATCTCATTTCTATGTTTCATGGTAAGATATAATATGATTTGCGAAGTGTTATGTATTCCTCGTCTACACTTCAAATGAATGTAAATGCGACACTTCCTTGCAAGGAAATGGCGTTTGCAGATGTCTACGTATCGTAGCAATAGAGTTCTAATGCTTCTTAAAACGCGATATCGCATCTCATTTCTTTTTTTCATGGTAAGATATAATATGATTTGCGAAGTGTTATGTATTCCTCGTCTACACTTCAAATGAATGTAAATGCGACACTTCCTTGCAAGGAAATAGCGTTTGCAGATGTCTACGTATCGAAGCAATAGGGATCAAATGCTTCTTAAAACGAGATATTGCATCTCATATCTATGTTTCATGATAAGATATAATATTCATTGCGAAGTGTTATGCGTTCCTCGTCTACACTTCAAATGAATGTGAATGCGACACATCCTTGCAAGGAAATAGCGTTTGCAGATGTCTACCTATCGTAGCAATAGTGTTCTAATGCTTCTTAAAACGCGATATCGCACCTCATTTCTATATTTCATGGTAAGATATAATATGAATTGCGAAGTGTTATGTATTCCTCATCTACACTTCATATGAATGTAAATGCGACACTTCCTTGCAAGGAAATAGCGTTTGCAGATGTCTACGTATCGTAGCAATAGAGTTCAAATGCTTCTTAAAACGAGATATTGCATCTCATATCTATGTTTCATGATAAGATATAATATTCATTGCGAAGTGTTATGCATTCCGCGTCTACAATTCAAATGAATGTAAATGCGACACTTCCTTGCAAGGAAATAGCGTTTGCAGATGTCTACGTATCGTAGCAATAGAGTTCTTATGATTCTTAAAACGCGATATCGCATCTCATTTATATGTTTCATGGTAAGATATAATATGATTTGCGAAGTGTCATGTATTCCTCGTCTACACTTCAAATGAATGTGAATGCGACACTTCCTCGCTAGGAAATAGCGTTTGCTGATGTGTACGTATCGTAGCAATAGAGCTCATATGATTCTTAGAACGCGATATCGCATCTCATTTCTATGTTTCATGGTAAGATATAACATGATTTGCGAAGTGTTATGTATTCCTCGTCTACACTTCAAATGAATGTGAATGCGATACTTCCTTGCTAGGAAATAGCGTTTGCAGATGTCTACGTATCGTAGCTATAGCTTTCTAATGCTTCTTAAAACGCGATATCGCATCTCATTTCTATGTTTCATGGTAAGATATAATATGATTTGCCTAAGTGTTATGTATTCCTCGTCCACACTTCAAGTGAATGTAAATGCGACACATCCTAGCAAGGAAATAGCGTTTGCATATGTCTACGTATCGAAGCAATAGTGTTCAAATGCTTCTTAAAACGAGAAATTGCATCTCATATCTATGTTTCATGATAAGATATAATATTCATTGGGAAGTGTTATGCATTCCTCGTCTACGATTCAAATGAAAGTAAATGCGACACTACCTTGCAAGGAAATAACGATTGCAGATGTCTACGTATCGTAGCAATAGAGTTCATATGATTCTTAAAACGCGATATCGCATCTCATTTCTGTGTTTCATGGTAAGATATAACATGATTTGCGAAGTCTTATGTATTCCTCGTCTACACTTCAAATGAATGTGAATGCGATACTTCCTCGCTAGGTAATAGCGTTTGCAGATGTCTACGTATCGCAGCAATAGCTTTCTAATGCTTCTTAAAACGCGATATCGCATCTCATTTCTATCTTTCATGGTAAGATATAATATAATTTGCGAAGTGTTATGTATTCCTCCTCTACACTTCAAATGAATGTAAATGCGACACCTCCTTGCAAGGAAATAGCGTTTGCAGTTGTCTACCTATCGTAGCAAAAGATTTCTAATGCTTCTTAAAACGCGATATCGCATCTCATTTCTATGTTTCATGGTAAGATATAACATGATTTGCGAAGTGTTATGTATTCCTCGTCTACACTTCAAATGAATGTAAATGCGACACTTCCTTGCTAGGAAATAGCGTCTGCAGTTGTCTAGGTATCGTAGCGATAGTGTTCTAATGCTACTTAAAACGCGATATCGCATCTCATTTCTATGTTTCATGGTAAGATATATTATGATTTGCGAAGTGTTATGTATTCCTCGTCTACACTTCAAATGAATGTGAATGCGACACTTCCTCGCTAGGAAATAGCGTTTGCAGATTTCTACGTATCGTAGCAATAGCTATCTAATGCTTCTTAAAACGCGATATCGCATCTCATTTCTATGTTTCATGCTAAGATATAATAAGATTTGCGAAGTGTTATGTATTCCTCGTCTACACTTCAAATGAATGTGAATGCGACACTTCCTCGCTAGGAAATAGCGTTTGCAGATATCTACGTATCGTAGCATTAGCTTTCTAATGCTTCTTAAAACGCGATATCGCATCTCATATCTATGTTTCATGGTAAGATATAATATGATTTGCGAAATGTTATGTATTCCTCGTCTACACTTCAAATGAATGTGAATGCGACACTTCCTCGCTAGGAAATAGCGTTTGCAGATGTCTACGTACCGTAGCAATAGATTTCTAATGCTTCTTAAAACGCGATATCGCATCTCATTTCTATGTTTCATGGTAAGATATAACATGATTTGCGAAGTGTTATGTATTCCTCGTCTACACATCAAATGAATGTGAATGCGATACTTCGTCGCTAGGAAGTAGCGTTTGCAGATGTCTACGTATCGTAGCATTAGCTTTCTAATGCTTCTTAAAACGCGATATCGCATCTCATTTCTATGTTTCATGGTAAGATATAATATGATTTGCGAAGTGTTATGTATTCCTCGTCTACACTTCAAATGAATGTGAATGCGACACTTCCTTGCAAGGAAATAGCGTTTGCAGATGTTTACCTATCGTAGCAATAGAGTTCTAATGCTTCTTAAAACGCGATATCGCATCTCATTTCTATGTTTCATGGCAAGATGTAATATGATTTGCGAAGTGTTATGTATTCCTCCTCTACACTTCAAATGAATGTAAATGCGACACTTCCTTGCTAGGAAATAGCGTCTGCAGATGTCTAGGTATCGTAGCAATAGAGTTCTAATGCTTCTTAAAACGCGATATCGCATCTCATATCTATGTTTCATGGTAAGATATAATATGATTTGCGAAATGTTATGTATTCCTCGTCTACACTTCAAATGAATGTGAATGCGACACTTCCACGCTAGGAAATAGCGTTTGCAGATGTCTACGTACCGTAGCAATAGATTTCTAATGCTTCTTAAAACGCGATATCGCATCTCATTTCTATGTTTCATGGTAAGATATAACATGATTTGCGAAGTGTTATGTATTCCTCGTCTACACATCAAATGAATGTGAATGCGATACTTTGTCGCTAGGAAGTAGCGTTTGCAGATGTCTACGTATCGTAGCATTAGCTTTCTAATGCTTCTTAAAACGCGATATCGCATCTCATTTCTATGTTTCATGGTAAGATATAATATGATTTGCGAAGTGTTATGTATTCCTCGTCTACACTTCAAATGAATGTGAATGCGACACTTCCTTGCAAGGAAATAGCGTTTGCAGATGTTTACCTATCGTAGCAATAGAGTTCTAATGCTTCTTAAAACGCGATATCGCATCTCATTTCTATGTTTCATGGTAAGATGTAATATGATTTGCGAAGTGTTATGTATTCCTCCTCTACACTTCAAATGAATTTAAATGCGACACTTCCTTGCTAGGAAATAGGGTCTGCAGATGTCTAGGTATCGTAGCAATAGAGTTCTAATGCTTTTTAAAACGCGATATCGCATCTCATTTCTCTGTTTCATGGTAAGATATAATATGATTTGCGAAGTGTCATGTATTCCTCGTCTACACTTCAAATGAATGTGAATGCGATACTTCCTCGCTAGGAAATAGCGTTTGCAGATGTCTACTTATCGTAGCAATAGCTTTCTAATGCTTCTTAAAACGCGATATCGCATCTCATTTCTATGTTTCATGGTAAGATATAATATGATTTGCGAAGAGTCATGTATTCCTCTTCTACACTTCAAATGAATGTAAATGCGACAGTTCCTTGCAAGGAAATAGCGTTTGCAGATGTTTACCTATCGTAGCAATAGATTTCTAATGCTTCTTAAAACGAGATATCGCATCTCATTTCTATGTTTCATGGTAAGATATAATATGATTTGCGAAGTGTTATGTATTCCTCGTCTACACTTCAAATGAATGTAAATGCGACACTTCCTTGCAAGGAAATGGCGTTTGCAGATGTCTACGTATCGTAGCAATAGAGTTCTAATGCTTCTTAAAACGCGATATCGCATCTCATTTCTATGTTTCATGGTAAGATATAATATGATTTGCGAAGTGTTATGTATTCCTCGTCTACACTTCAAATGAATGTGAATGCGACACTTCCTTGCAAGGAAATAGCGTTTGCAGATGTTTACCTATCGTAGCAATAGAGTTCTAAATCTTCTTAAAACGCGATATCGCATCTCATTTCTATGTTTCATGGTAAGATGTAATATGATTTGCGAAGTGTTATGTATTCCTCCTCTACACTTCAAATGAATGTAAATGCGACACTTCCTTGCTAGGAAATAGCGTCTGCAGATGTCTAGGTATCGTAGCAATAGAGTTCTAATGCTTCTTAAAACGCGATATCGCATCTCATTTCTCTGTTTCATGGTAAGATATAATATGATTTGCGAAGTGTCATGTATTCCTCGTCTACACTTCAAATGAATGTGAATGCGATACTTCCTCGCTAGGAAATAGCGTTTGCAGATGTCTACTTATCGTAGCAATAGCTTTCTAATGCTTCTTAAAACGCGATATCGCATCTCATTTCTATGTTTCATGGTAAGATATAATATGATTTGCGAAGAGTCATGTATTCCTCTTCTACACTTCAAATGAATGTAAATGCGACAGTTCCTTGCAAGGAAATAGCGTTTGCAGATGTTTACCTATCGTAGCAATAGATTTCTAATGCTTCTTAAAACGAGATATCGCATCTCATTTCTATGTTTCATGGTAAGATATAATATGATTTGCGAAGTGTTATGTATTCCTCGTCTACACATTCAAATGAATGTAAATGCGACACTTCCTTGCAAGGAAATGGCGTTTGCAGATGTCTACGTATCGTAGCAATAGAGTTCTAATGCTTCTTAAAACGCGATATCGCATCTCATTTCTATGTTTCATGGTAAGATATAATATGATTTGCGAAGTGTTATGTATTCCTCGTCTACACTTCAAATGAATGTAAATGCGACACTTCCTTGCAAGGAAATAGCGTTTGCAGATGTCTACGTATCGAAGCAATAGGGATCAAATGCTTCTTAAAACGAGATATTGCATCTCATATCTATGTTTCATGATAAGATATAATATTCATTGCGAAGTGTTATGCATTCCTCGTCTACACTTCAAATGAATGTGAATGCGACACTTCCTTGCAAGCAAATAGCGTTTGCAGATGTCTACCTATCGTAGCAATAGTGTTCTAATGCTTCTTAAAACGCGATATCGCACCTCATTTCTATATTTCATGGTAAGATATAATATGAATTGCGAAGTGTTATGTATTCCTCGTCTACACTTCAAATGAATGTAAATGCGACACTTCCTTGCAAGGAAATAGCGTTTGCAGATGTCTACGTATCGTAGCAATAGAGTTCAAATGCTTCTTAAAACGAGATATTGCATCTCATATCTATGTTTCATGATAAGATATAATATTCATTGCGAAGTGTTATGCATTCCGCGTCTACAATTCAAATGAATGTGAATGCGACACTTCCTCGCTAGGAAATAGCGTTTGCAGATGTCTACGTACCGTAGCAATAGATTTCTAATGCTTCTGAAAACGCGATATCGCATCTCATTTCTATGTTTCATGGTAAGATATAATATGATTTGCGAAGTGTTATGTATTCCTCGTCTACACTTCAAATGAATGTGAATGCGACACTTCCTTGCAAGGAAATAGCGTTTGCAGATGTTTACCTATCGTAGCAATAGAGTTCTAATGCTTCTTAAAACGCGATATCGCATCTCATTTCTATGTTTCATGGTAAGATATAATATGATTTGCGAAGTGTTATGTATTCCTCGTCTACACTTCAAATGAATGTGAATGCGACACTTCCTTGCAAGGAAATAGCGTTTGCAGATGTTTACCTATCGTAGCAATAGAGTTCTAATGCTTCTTAAAACGCGATATCGCATCTCATTTCTATGTTTCATGGTAAGATGTAATATGATTTGCGAAGTGTTATGTATTCCTCCTCTACACTTCAAATGAATGTAAATGCGACACTTCCTTGCTAGGAAATAGCGTCTGCAGATGTCTAGGTATCGTAGCAATAGAGTTCTAATGCTCCTTAAAACGCGATATCGCATCTCATTTCTCTGTTTCATGGTAAGATATAATATGATTTGCGAAGTGTCATGTATTGCTCGTCTACACTTCAAATGAATGTGAATGCCATACTTCCTCGCTAGGAAATAGCGTTTGCAGATGTCTACTTATCGTAGCAATAGCTTTCTAATGCTTCTGAAAACGCGATATCGCATCTCATTTCTATGTTTCATGGTAAGATATAATATGATTTGCGAAGAGTCATGTATTCCTCTTCTACACTTCAAATGAATGTAAATGCGACAGTTCCTTGCAAGGAAATAGCGTTTGCAGATGTTTACCTATCGTAGCAATAGATTTCTAATGCTTCTTAAAGCGAGATATCGCATCTCATTTCTATGTTTCATGGTAAGATATAATATGATTTGCGAAGTGTTATGTATTCCTCGTCTACACTTCAAATGAATGTGAATGCGACACTTCCTTGCAAGGAAATAGCGTTTGCAGATGTTTACCTATCGTAGCAATAGAGTTCTAATGCTTCTTAAAACGCGATATCGCATCTCATTTCTATGTTTCATAGTAAGATGTAATATGATTTGCGAAGTGTTATGTATTCCTCCTCTACACTTCAAATGAATGTAAATGCGACACTTCCTTGCTAGGAAATAGCGTCTGCAGATGTCTAGGTATCGTAGCAATAGAGTTCTAATGCTTCTTAAAACGCGATATCGCATCTCATTTCTCTGTTTCATGGTAAGATATAATATGATTTGCGAAGTGTCATGTATTCCTCGTCTACACTTCAAATGAATGTGAATGCGATACTTCCTCGCTAGGAAATAGCGTTTGCAGATGTCTACTTATCGTAGCAATAGCTTTCTAATGCTTCTTAAAACGCGATATCGCATCTCATTTCTATGTTTCATGGTAAGATATAATATGATTTGCGAAGAGTCATGTATTCCTCTTCTACACTTCAAATGAATGTAAATGCGACAGTTCCTTGCAAGGAAATAGCGTTTGCAGATGTTTACCTATCGTAGCAATAGATTTCTAATGCTTCTTAAAACGAGATATCGCATCTCATTTCTATGTTTCATGGTAAGATATAATATGATTTGCGAAGTGTTATGTATTCCTCGTCTGCACTTCAAATGAATGTAAATGCGACACTTCCTTGCAAGGAAATGGCGTTTGCAGATGTCTACGTATCGTAGCAATAGAGTTCTAATGCTTCTTAAAACGCGATATCGCATCTCATTTCTATGTTTCATGGTAAGATATAATATGATTTGCGAAGTGTTATGTATTCCTCGTCTACACTTAAAATGAATGTGAATGCGACACTTCCTTGCAAGGAAATAGCGTTTGCAGATGTTTACCTATCGTAGCAATAGAGTTCTAATGCTTCTTAAAACGCGATATCGCATCTCATTTCTATGTTTCATGGTAAGATATAATATGATTTGCGAAGTGTTATGTATTCCTCGTCTACACTTCAAATGAATGTGAATGCGACACTTCCTTGCAAGGAAATAGCGTTTGCAGATGTTTACCTATCGTAGCAATAGAGTTCTAATGCTTCTTAAAACGCGATATCGCATCTCATTTCTATGTTTCATGGTAAGATGTAATATGATTTGCGAAGTGTTATGTATTCCTCCTCTACACTTCAAATGAATGTAAATGCGACACTTCCTTGCAAGGAAATAGCGTTTGCAGATGTCTACGTATCGAAGCAATAGAGTTCTAGTGCTTCTTAAAACGCGATATCGCAACTCATTTCTATGTTTCATGGTAAGATGTAATATGATTTGCGAAGTGTTATGTATTCCTCCTCTACACTTCAAATGAATGTAAATGCGACACTTCCTTGCTAGGAAATAGCGTCTGCAGATGTCTAGGTATCGTAGCAATAGAGTTCTAATGCTTCTTAAAACGCGATATCGCATCTCATTTCTCTGTTTCATGGTAAGATATAATATGATTTGCGAAGTGTCATGTATTCCTCGTCTACACTTCAAATGAATGTGAATGCGATACTTCCTCGCTAGGAAATAGCGTTTGCAGATGTCTACTTATCGTAGCAATAGCTTTCTAATGCTTCTTAAAACGCGATATCGCATCTCATTTCTATGTTTCATGGTAAGATATAATATGATTTGCGAAGAGTCATGTATTCCTCTTCTACACTTCAAATGAATGTTAATGCGACAGTTCCTTGCAAGGAAATAGCGTTTGCAGATGTTTACCTATCGTAGCAATAGATTTCTAATGCTTCTTAAAACGAGATATCGCATCTCATTTCTATGTTTCATGGTAAGATATAATATGATTTGCGAAGTGTTATGTATTCCTCGTCTGCACTTCAAATGAATGTAAATGCGACACTTCCTTGCAAGGAAATGGCGTTTGCAGATGTCTACGTATCGTAGCAATAGAGTTCTAATGCTTCTTAAAACGCGATATCGCATCTCATTTCTATGTTTCATGGTAAGATATAATATGATTTGCGAAGTGTTATGTATTCCTCGTCTACACTTCAAATGAATGTGAATGCGACACTTCCTTGCAAGGAAATAGCGTTTGCAGATGTTTACCTATCGTAGCAATAGAGTTCTAAATCTTCTTAAAACGCGATATCGCATCTCATTTCTATGTTTCATGGTAAGATGTAATATGATTTGCGAAGTGTTATGTATTCCTCCTCTACACTTCAAATGAATGTAAATGCGACACTTCCTTGCTAGGAAATAGCGTCTGCAGATGTCTAGGTATCGTAGCAATAGAGTTCTAATGCTTCTTAAAACGCGATATCGCATCTCATTTCTCTGTTTCATGGTAAGATATAATATGATTTGCGAAGTGTCATGTATTCCTCGTCTACACTTCAAATGAATGTGAATGCGATACTTCCTCGCTAGGAAATAGCGTTTGCAGATGTCTACTTATCGTAGCAATAGCTTTCTAATGCTTCTTAAAACGCGATATCGCATCTCATTTCTATGTTTCATGGTAAGATATAATATGATTTGCGAAGAGTCATGTATTCCTCTTCTACACTTCAAATGAATGTAAATGCGACAGTTCCTTGCAAGGAAATAGCGTTTGCAGATGTTTACCTATCGTAGCAATAGATTTCTAATGCTTCTTAAAACGAGATATCGCATCTCATTTCTATGTTTCATGGTAAGATATAATATGATTTGCGAAGTGTTATGTATTCCTCGTCTACACATTCAAATGAATGTAAATGCGACACTTCCTTGCAAGGAAATGGCGTTTGCAGATGTCTACGTATCGTAGCAATAGAGTTCTAATGCTTCTTAAAACGCGATATCGCATCTCATTTCTATGTTTCATGGTAAGATATAATATGATTTGCGAAGTGTTATGTATTCCTCGTCTACACTTCAAATGAATGTAAATGCGACACTTCCTTGCAAGGAAATAGCGTTTGCAGATGTCTACGTATCGAAGCAATAGGGATCAAATGCTTCTTAAAACGAGATATTGCATCTCATATCTATGTTTCATGATAAGATATAATATTCATTGCGAAGTGTTATGCATTCCTCGTCTACACTTCAAATGAATGTGAATGCGACACTTCCTTGCAAGGAAATAGCGTTTGCAGATGTCTACCTATCGTAGCAATAGTGTTCTAATGCTTCTTAAAACGCGATATCGCACCTCATTTCTATATTTCATGGTAAGATATAATATGAATTGCGAAGTGTTATGTATTCCTCGTCTACACTTCAAATGAATGTAAATGCGACACTTCCTTGCAAGGAAATAGCGTTTGCAGATGTCTACGTATCGTAGCAATAGAGTTCAAATGCTTCTTAAAACGAGATATTGCATCTCATATCTATGTTTCATGATAAGATATAATATTCATTGCGAAGTGTTATGCATTCCGCGTCTACAATTCAAATGAATGTGAATGCGACACTTCCTCGCTAGGAAATAGCGTTTGCAGATGTCTACGTACCGTAGCAATAGATTTCTAATGCTTCTGAAAACGCGATATCGCATCTCATTTCTATGTTTCATGGTAAGATATAATATGATTTGCGAAGTGTTATGTATTCCTCGTCTACACTTCAAATGAATGTGAATGCGACACTTCCTTGCAAGGAAATAGCGTTTGCAGATGTTTACCTATCGTAGCAATAGAGTTCTAATGCTTCTTAAAACGCGATATCGCATCTCATTTCTATGTTTCATGGTAAGATATAATATGATTTGCGAAGTGTTATGTATTCCTCGTCTACACTTCAAATGAATGTGAATGCGACACTTCCTTGCAAGGAAATAGCGTTTGCAGATGTTTACCTATCGTAGCAATAGAGTTCTAATGCTTCTTAAAACGCGATATCGCATCTCATTTCTATGTTTCATGGTAAGATGTAATATGATTTGCGAAGTGTTATGTATTCCTCCTCTACACTTCAAATGAATGTAAATGCGACACTTCCTTGCTAGGAAATAGCGTCTGCAGATGTCTAGGTATCGTAGCAATAGAGTTCTAATGCTCCTTAAAACGCGATATCGCATCTCATTTCTCTGTTTCATGGTAAGATATAATATGATTTGCGAAGTGTCATGTATTGCTCGTCTACACTTCAAATGAATGTGAATGCCATACTTCCTCGCTAGGAAATAGCGTTTGCAGATGTCTACTTATCGTAGCAATAGCTTTCTAATGCTTCTTAAAACGCGATATCGCATCTCATTTCTATGTTTCATGGTAAGATATAATATGATTTGCGAAGAGTCATGTATTCCTCTTCTACACTTCAAATGAATGTAAATGCGACAGTTCCTTGCAAGGAAATAGCGTTTGCAGATGTTTACCTATCGTAGCAATAGATTTCTAATGCTTCTTAAAGCGAGATATCGCATCTCATTTCTATGTTTCATGGTAAGATATAATATGATTTGCGAAGTGTTATGTATTCCTCGTCTACACTTCAAATGAATGTGAATGCGACACTTCCTTGCAAGGAAATAGCGTTTGCAGATGTTTACCTATCGTAGCAATAGAGTTCTAATGCTTCTTAAAACGCGATATCGCATCTCATTTCTATGTTTCATAGTAAGATGTAATATGATTTGCGAAGTGTTATGTATTCCTCCTCTACACTTCAAATGAATGTAAATGCGACACTTCCTTGCTAGGAAATAGCGTCTGCAGATGTCTAGGTATCGTAGCAATAGAGTTCTAATGCTTCTTAAAACGCGATATCGCATCTCATTTCTCTGTTTCATGGTAAGATATAATATGATTTGCGAAGTGTCATGTATTCCTCGTCTACACTTCAAATGAATGTGAATGCGATACTTCCTCGCTAGGAAATAGCGTTTGCAGATGTCTACTTATCGTAGCAATAGCTTTCTAATGCTTCTTAAAACGCGATATCGCATCTCATTTCTATGTTTCATGGTAAGATATAATATGATTTGCGAAGAGTCATGTATTCCTCTTCTACACTTCAAATGAATGTAAATGCGACAGTTCCTTGCAAGGAAATAGCGTTTGCAGATGTTTACCTATCGTAGCAATAGATTTCTAATGCTTCTTAAAACGAGATATCGCATCTCATTTCTATGTTTCATGGTAAGATATAATATGATTTGCGAAGTGTTATGTATTCCTCGTCTGCACTTCAAATGAATGTAAATGCGACACTTCATTGCAAGGAAATGGCGTTTGCAGATGTCTACGTATCGTAGCAATAGAGTTCTAATGCTTCTTAAAACGCGATATCGCATCTCATTTCTATGTTTCATGGTAAGATATAATATGATTTGCGAAGTGTTATGTATTCCTCGTCTACACTTAAAATGAATGTGAATGCGACACTTCCTTGCAAGGAAATAGCGTTTGCAGATGTTTACCTATCGTAGCAATAGAGTTCTAATGCTTCTTAAAACGCGATATCGCATCTCATTTCTATGTTTCATGGTAAGATATAATATGATTTGCGAAGTGTTATGTATTCCTCGTCTACACTTCAAATGAATGTGAATGCGACACTTCCTTGCAAGGAAATAGCGTTTGCAGATGTTTACCTATCGTAGCAATAGAGTTCTAATGCTTCTTAAAACGCGATATCGCATCTCATTTCTATGTTTCATGGTAAGATGTAATATGATTTGCGAAGTGTTATGTATTCCTCCTCTACACTTCAAATGAATGTAAATGCGACACTTCCTTGCAAGGAAATAGCGTTTGCAGATGTCTACGTATCGAAGCAATAGAGTTCTAATGCTTCTTAAAACGCGATATCGCAACTCATTTCTATGTTTCATGGTAAGATGTAATATGATTTGCGAAGTGTTATGTATTCCTCCTCTACACTTCAAATGAATGTAAATGCGACACTTCCTTGCTAGGAAATAGCGTCTGCAGATGTCTAGGTATCGTAGCAATAGAGTTCTAATGCTTCTTAAAACGCGATATCGCATCTCATTTCTCTGTTTCATGGTAAGATATAATATGATTTGCGAAGTGTCATGTATTCCTCGTCTACACTTCAAATGAATGTGAATGCGATACTTCCTCGCTAGGAAATAGCGTTTGCAGATGTCTACTTATCGTAGCAATAGCTTTCTAATGCTTCTTAAAACGCGATATCGCATCTCATTTCTATGTTTCATGGTAAGATATAATATGATTTGCGAAGAGTCATGTATTCCTCTTCTACACTTCAAATGAATGTTAATGCGACAGTTCCTTGCAAGGAAATAGCGTTTGCAGATGTTTACCTATCGTAGCAATAGATTTCTAATGCTTCTTAAAACGAGATATCGCATCTCATTTCTATGTTTCATGGTAAGATATAATATGATTTGCGAAGTGTTATGTATTCCTCGTCTGCACTTCAAATGAATGTAAATGCGACACTTCCTTGCAAGGAAATGGCGTTTGCAGATGTCTACGTATCGTAGCAATAGAGTTCTAATGCTTCTTAAAACGCGATATCGCATCTCATTTCTATGTTTCATGGTAAGATATAATATGATTTGCGAAGTGTTATGCATTCCTCGTCTACACTTCAAATGAATGTGAATGCGACACTTCCTTGCAAGGAAATAGCGTTTGCAGATGTTTACCTATCGTAGCAATAGAGTTCTAGTGCTTCTTAAAACGCGATATCGCATCTCATTTCTATGTTTCATGGTAAGATGTAATATGATTTGCGAAGTGTTATGTATTCCTCCTCTACACTTCAAATGAATGTAAATGCGACACTTCCTTGCTAGGAAATAGCGTCTGCAGATGTCTAGGTATCGTAGCAATAGAGTTCTAATGCTTCTTAAAACGCGATATCGCATCTCATTTCTCTGTTTCATGGTAAGATATAATATGATTTGCGAAGTGTCATGTATTGCTCGTCTACACTTCAAATGAATGTGAATGCGATTCTTCCTCGCTAGGAAATAGCGTTTGCAGATGTCTACTTATCGTAGCAATAGCTTTCTAATGCTTCTTAAAACGCGATATCGCATCTCATTTCTATGTTTCATGGTAAGATATAATATGATTTGCGAAGAGTCATGTATTCCTCTTCTACACTTCAAATGAATGTAAATGCGACAGTTCCTTGCAAGGAAATAGCGTTTGCAGATGTTTACCTATCGTAGCAATAGATTTCTAATGCTTCTTAAAACGAGATATCGCATCTCATTTCTATGTTTCATGGTAAGATATAATATGATTGGCGAAGTGTTATGTATTCCTCGTCTACACTTCAAATGAATGTAAATGCGACACTTCCTTGCAAGGAAATAGCGTTTGCAGATGTCTACGTATCGAAGCAATAGGGATCAAATGCTTCTTAAAACGAGATATTGCATCTCATATCTATGTTTCATGATAAGATATAATATTCATTGCGAAGTGTTATGCATTCCTCGTCTACACTTCAAATGAATGTGAATGCGACACTTCCTTGCAAGGAAATAGCGTTTGCAGATGTCTACCTATCGTAGCAATAGTGTTCTAATGCTTCTTAAAACGCGATATCGCACCTCATTTCTATATTTCATGGTAAGATATAATATGAATTGCGAAGTGTTATATATTCCTCGTCTACACTTCAAATGAATGTAAATGCGACACTTCCTTGCAAGGAAATAGCGTTTGCAGATGTCTACGTATCGTAGCAATAGAGTTCAAATGCTTCTTAAAACGAGATATTGCATCTCATATCTATGTTTCATGATAAGATATAATATTCATTGCGAAGTGTTATGCATTCCGCGTCTACAATTCAAATGAATGTAAATGCGACACTTCCTTGCAAGGAAATAGCGTTTGCAGATGTCTACGTATCGTAGCAATAGAGTTCTTATGATTCTTAAAACGCGATATCGCATCTCATTTATATGTTTCATGGTAAGATATAATATGATTTGCGAAGTGTCATGTATTCCTCGTCTACACTTCAAATGAATGTGAATGCGACACTTCCTCGCTAGGAAATAGCGTTTGCAGATGTGTACGTATCGTAGCAATAGAGTTCATATGATTCTTAGAACGCGATATCGCATCTCATTTCTATGTTTCATGGTAAGATATAACATGATTTGCGAAGTGTTATGTATTCCTCGTCTACACTTCAAATGAATGTGAATGCGATACTTCCTTGCTAGGAAATAGCGTTTGCAGATGTCTACGTATCGTAGCTATAGCTTTCTAATGCTTCTTAAAACGCGATATCGCATCTCATTTCTATGTTTCATGGTAAGATATAATATGATTTGCCTAAGTGTTATGTATTCCTCGTCTACACTTCAAGTGAATGTAAATGCGACACATCCTAGCAAGGAAATAGCGTTTGCATATGTCTACGTATCGAAGCAATAGTGTTCAAATGCTTCTTAAAACGAGAAATTGCATCTCATATCTATGTTTCATGATAAGATATAATATTCATTGGGAAGTGTTATGCATTCCTCGTCTACGATTCAAATGAAAGTAAATGCGACACTTCCTAGCAAATAAATAACGATTGCAGATGTCTACGTATCGTAGCAATAGAGTTCATATGATTCTTAAAACGCGATATCGCATCTCATTTCTATGTTTCATGGTAAGATATAACATGATTTGCGAAGTCTTATGTATTCCTCGTCTACACTTCAAATGAATGTGAATGCGATACTTCCTCGCTAGGTAATAGCGTTTGCAGATGTCTACGTATCGCAGCAATAGCTTTCTAATGCTTCTTAAAACGCGATATCGCATCTCATTTCTATCTTTCATGGTAAGATATAATATGATTTGCGAAGTGTTATGTATTCCTCCTCTACACTTCAAATGATTGTAAATGCGACACCTCCTTGCAAGGAAATAGCGTTTGCAGTTGTCTACCTATCGTAGCAATAGATTTCTAATGCTTCTGAAAACGCGATATCGCATCTCATTTCTATGTTTCATGGTAAGATATAATATGATTTGCGAAGTGTTATGTATTCCTCCTCTACACTTCTAATGAATGTAAATGCGACACCTCCTTGCAAGGAAATAGCGTTTGCAGTTGTCTACCTATCGTAGCAATAGTGTTGTAATGCTTCTTAAAACGAGATATCGCATCTCATTTCTATGTTTCATGGTAAGATATAATATGATTTGCGAAGTGTTATGTATTCCTCGTCTACACTTCAAATAAATGTAAATGCGACACTTCCTTGCAAGGAAATAGCGTTTGCTGATGTCTACGTATCGTAGCAATAGAGTTCAATTGCTTCTTAAAACGAGATATTGCATCTCATATCTATGTTTAATGATAAGATATAATATTCATAGCGAAGTGTTATGCATTCCTCGTATGCGATTCAAATGAATGTAAATGCGACACTTCCTTGCAAGGAAATAGCGTTTGCAGTTGTCTACGTATCGTAGCAATAGAGTTCTTATGATTCTTAAAACGCGATATCGCATCTCATTTCTATCTTTCATGGTAAGATATAATATGATTTGCGAAGTGTTATGTATTCCTCGTCTACACTTCAAATGAATGTGAATGCGACACTTCCTCGCTAGGAAATAGCGTTTGCAGATGTCTACGTACCGTAGCAATAGATTTCTAATGCTTCTGAAAACGCGATATCGCATCTCATTTCTATGTTTCATGGTAAGATATAACATGATTTGCGAAGTGTTATGTATTCCTCGTCTACACATCAAATGAATGTGAATGCGATACTTCGTCGCTAGGAAATAGCGTTTGCAGATGTCTACGTATCGTAGCATTAGCTTTCTAATGCTACTTAAAGCGCGATATCGCATCTCATATCTATGTTTCATGGTAAGATATAATATGATTTGCGAAGTGTTATGTGTTCCTCGTCTACACTTCAAATGAATGTGAATGCGACACTTCCTCGCTAGGAAGTAGCGTTTGCAGATGTCTACGTATCGTAGCAATAGATTTCTAATGCTTCTTAAAACGCGATATCGCATCTAATTTCTCTGTTTCATGGTAAGATATAATATGATTTGCGAAGTGTCATGTATTCCTCGTCTACACTTCAAATGAATGTGAATGCGATACTTCCTCGCTAGGGAATAGCGTTTGCAGATGTCTACGTATCGTAGCAATAGCTTTCTAGTGCTTCTTAAAACGCGATATCGCATCTCATTTCTATGTTTCATGGTAAGATATAATATGATTTGCGATGTGTTATGTATTCCTCCTCTACACTTCTAATGAATGTAAATGCGACACCTCCTTGCAAGGAAATAGCGTTTACAGTTGTCTACCTATCGTAGCAATAGTGTTGTAATGCTTCTTAAAACGAGATATCGCATCTCATTTCTATGTTTCATGGTAAGATATAATATGATTTGCGAAGTGCTATGTATTCCTCGTCTACACTTCAAATGAATGTAAATGCGACACTTCCTTGCAAGGAAATAGCGTTTGCTGATGTCTACGTATCGTAGCAATAGAGTTCAAATGCTTCTTAAAACGAGATATTGCATCTCATATCTATGTTTAATGATAAGATATAATATTCATAGCGAAGTGTTATGCATTCATCGTATGCGATTCAAATGAATGTAAATGCGACACTTCCTTGCAAGGAAATAGCGTTTGCAGTTGTCTACGTATCGTAGCAATAGAGTTCTTATGATTCTTAAAACGCGATATCGCATCTCATTTCTATCTTTCATGGTAAGATATAATATGATTTGCGAAGTGTTATGTATTCCTCGTCTACACTTCAAATGAATGTGAATGCGACTCTTCCTCGCTAGGAAATGGCGTTTGCAGATGTCTACGTATCGTAGCAATAGATTTCTAATGCTTCTTAAAACGCGATATCGCATCTCATTTCTATGTTTCATGGCAAGATATAATCTGATTTGCGAAGTGTTATGTATTCCTCGTCTACACTTCAAATGAATGTAAATGCGACACTTCCTTGCAAGGAAATAGCGTTTGCAGATGTTTACCTATCGTAGCAATAGAGTTCTATTGCTTCTTAAAACGCGATATCGCATCTCATTTCTATGTTTCATGGTAAGATGTAATATGATTTGCGAAGTGTTATGTATTCCTCCTCTACACTTCAAATGAATGTAAATGCGACACTTCCTTGCTAGGAAATAGCGTCTGCAGATGTCTAGGTATCGTAGCAATAGAGTTCTAATGCTTCTTAAATCGCGATACCGCATCTCATTTCTCTGTTTCATGGTAAGATATAATATGATTTGCGAAGTGTCATGTATTCCTCTTCTACACTTCAAATGAATGTAAATGCGACACTTCGTTGCAAGGAAATCGCGTTTGCAGATGTTTACCTATCGTAGCAATAAAGTTCTAATGCTTCTTAAAACGCGATATCGCATCTCATTTCTATGTTTCATGGTAAGATATAATACGATTTGCGAAGTGTTATGTATTCCTCGTCTACACTTCAAATGAATGTAAATGCGACACTTCCTTGCAAGGAAATAGCGTTTGCAAATGTCTACCTATCGTAGCAATAGTGCTCTAATGCTTCTTAAAACGCGATATCGCATCTCATTTCTATGTTTCATGGTAAGATATAATATGATTTGCGAAGTGTTATGTATTCCTCGTCTACACTTCAAATGAATGTGAATGCGATACTTCGTTGCAAGGAAATCGCGTTTGCAGATGTTTACCTATCGTAGCAATAAAGTTCTAATGCTTCTTAAAACGCGATATCGCATCTCATTTCTATCTTTCATGGTAAGATATAATATGATTTGCGAAGTGTTATGTATTCCTCCTCTACACTTCAAATGAATGTAAATGCGACACCTCCTTGCAAGGAAATAGCGTTTGCAGTTGTCTACCTATCGTAGCAATAGATTTCTAATGCTTCTTAAAACGCGATATCGCATCTCATTTCTATGTTTCATGCTAAGATATAATATGATTTGCGAAGTGTCATGTATTCCTCGTCTACACTTCAAATGAATGTAAATGCAACACTTCCTTGCAAGGAAATAGCGTTTGCAGATGTTTACCTATCGTAGCAATAGAGTTCTAATGCTTCTTAAAACGCGATATCGCATCTCATTTCTATGTTTCATGGTAAGATATAATATGATTTGCGAAGTGTTATGTATTCCTCGTCTACACTTCAAATGAAAGTAAATGCGACACTTCCTTGCAAGGAAACAGCGTTTGCAGATGTCTAGGTATCGTAGCAATAGAGTTCATATGATTCTTAGAACGCGATATCGCATCTCATTTCTATGTTTCATGGTAAGATATAACATGATTTGCGAAGTGTTATGTATTCCTCGTCTACACTTCAAATGAATGTGAATGCGATACTTCCTCGCTAGGAAATAGCGTTTGCAGATATCTACGTATCGTAGCATTAGCTTTCTAATGCTTCTTAAAACGCGATATCGCATCTCATATCTATGTTTCATGGTAAGATATAATATGATTTGCGAAATGTTATGTATTCCTCGTCTACACTTCAAATGAATGTGAATGCGACACTTCCTCGCTAGGAAATAGCGTTTGCAGATGTCTACGTACCGTAGCAATAGATTTCTAATGCTTCTGAAAACGCGATATCGCATCTCATTTCTATGTTTCATGGTAAGATATAACATGATTTGCGAAGTGTTATGTATTCCTCGTCTACACATCAAATGAATGTGAATGCGATACTTCGTCGCTAGGAAATAGCGTTTGCAGATGTCTACGTATCGTAGCATTAGCTTTCTAATGCTACTTAAAGCGCGATATCGCATCTCATATCTATGTTTCATGGTAAGATATAATATGATTTGCGAAGTGTTATGTGTTCCTCGTCTACACTTCAAATGAATGTGAATGCGACACTTCCTCGCTAGGAAGTAGCGTTTGCAGATGTCTACGTATCGTAGCAATAGATTTCTAATGCTTCTTAAAACGCGATATCGCATCTAATTTCTCTGTTTCATGGTAAGATATAATATGATTTGCGAAGTGTCATGTATTCCTCGTTTACACTTCAAATGAATGTGAATGCGATACTTCCTCGCTAGGGAATAGCGTTTGCAGATGTCTACGTATCGTAGCAATAGTGTTGTAATGCTTCTTAAAACGAGATATCGCATCTCATTTCTATGTTTCATGGTAAGATATAATATGATTTGCGAAGTGTTATGTATTCCTCGTCTACACTTCAAATGAATGTAAATGCGACACTTCCTTGCAAGGAAATAGCGTTTGCTGATGTCTACGTATCGTAGCAATAGAGTTCAAATGCTTCTTAAAACGAGATATTGCATCTCATATCTATGTTTAATGATAAGATATAATATTCATAGCGAAGTGTTATGCATTCATCGTATGCGATTCAAATGAATGTAAATGCGACACTTCCTTGCAAGGAAATAGCGTTTGCAGTTGTCTACGTATCGTAGCAATAGAGTTCTTATGATTCTTAAAACGCGATATCGCATCTCATTTCTATCTTTCATGGTAAGATATAATATGATTTGCGAAGTGTTATGTATTCCTCCTCTACACTTCAAATGAATGTAAATGCGACACTTCCTTGCTAGGAAATAGCGTCTGCAGATGTCTAGGTATCGTAGCAATAGAGTTCTAATGCTTCTTAAATCGCGATACCGCATCTCATTTCTCTGTTTCATGGTAAGATATAATATGATTTGCGAAGTGTCATGTATTCCTCGTCTACACTTCAAATGAATGTGAATGCGATACTTCCTCGCTAGGAAATAGCGTTTGCAGATGTCTACTTATCGTAGCAATAGCTTTCTAATGCTTCTTAAAACGCGATATCGCATCTCATTTCTATGTTTCATGGTAAGATATAATACGATTTGCGAAGTGTTATGTATTCCTCGTCTACACTTCAAATGAATGTAAATGCGACACTTCCTTGCAAGGAAATAGCGTTTGCAAATGTCTACCTATCGTAGCAATAGTGCTCTAATGCTTCTTAAAACGCGATATCGCATCTCATTTCTATGTTTCATGGTAAGATATAATATGATTTGCGAAGTGTTATGTATTCCTCGTCTACACTTCAAATGAATGTGAATGCGATACTTCCTCGCTAGGAAATAGCGTTTGCAGATGTCTACGTATCGTAGCAATAGCTTTCTAATGCTTCCTAAAACGCGATATCGCATCTCATTTCTATGTTTCATGGTAAGACGTAATATGATTTGCGAAGTGTTAAGTATTCCTCCTCTACACTTAAAATGAATGTAAATGCGAAACTTCCTTGCTTGGAAATAGCGTCTGCAGATGTCTAGGTATCGTAGCAATAGAGTTCTAATGCTTCTTAAAACGCGATATCGCATCACATTTCTATGTTTCATGGTAAGATGTAATATGATTTGCGAAGTGTTATGTATTCCTCCTCTACACTTCAAATGAATGTAAATGCGATATTTCCTTGCCAGGTAATAGCGTTTGCAAATATCTACCTATCGTAGCAATAGTATTCTAATGCTTCTTAAAACTCGATAGCGCATCTCATTTCTATGTTTCATGGTAAGATATATTATGATTTGCGATGTGTTATGTATTCCTCGTCTACACTTCAAATGAATGTGAATGCGACACTTCCTCGCTAGGAAATAGCGTTTGCAGATATCTACGTATCGCAGCATTAGCTTTCTAATGCTTCTTAAAACGCGATATCGCATCTCATATCTATGTTTCATGGTAAGATATAATATGATTTGCGAAATGTTATGTATTCCTCGTCTACACTTCAAATGAATGTGAATGCGACACTTCCACGCTAGGAAATAGCGTTTGCAGATGTCTACGTACCGTAGCAATAGATTTCTAATGCTTCTTAAAACGCGATATCGCATCTCATTTCTATGTTTCATGGTAAGATATAATATGATTTGCGAAGTGTTATGTATTCCCCGCCTACACTTCAAATGAATGTAAATGCGACACTTCCTTGCTAGGAAATAGCGTCTGCAGATATCTAGGTATCGTAGCAATAGAGTTCTAATGCTTCTTAAAACGCGATATCGTATCTCATTTCTATGTTTCATGGCAAGACGTAATATGATTTGCGAAGTGTTGAGTATTCCTACTCTACACTTCAAATGAATGTAAATGCGACACTTCCTTGCTAGGAAATAGCGTCTGCAGATGTCTAGGTATCGTAGCGATAGTGTTCTAATGCTACTTAAAACGCGATTTCGCATCTCATTTCTATGTTTCATGGTAAGATATAATATGATTTGCGAAGAGTCATGTATTCCTCTTCTACACTTCAACTGAATGTAAATGCGACAGTTCCTTGCAAGGAAATAGCGTTTGCAGATGTTTACCTATCGTAGCAATAGATTTCTAATGCTTCTGAAAACGCGATATCGCATCTCATTTCTATGTTTCATGGTAAGATATAACATGATTTGCGAAGTGTTATGTATTCCTCGTCTACACATCAAATGAATGTGAACGCGATACTTCGTCGCTAGGAAATAGCGTTTGCAGATGTCTACGTATCGTAGCATTAGCTTTCTAATGCTACTTAAAGCGCAATATCGCATCTCATATCTATGTTTCATGGTAAGATATAATATGATTTGCGAAGTGTTATGTGTTCCTCGTCTACACTTCAAATGAATGTGAATGCGACACTTCCTCGCTAGGAAGTAGCGTTTGCAGATGTCTACGTATCGTAGCAATAGATTTCTAATGCTTCTTAAAACGCGATATCGCATCTAATTTCTCTGTTTCATGGTAAGATATAATATGATTTGCGAAGTGTCATGTATTCCTCGTCTACACTTCAAATGAATGTGAATGCGATACTTCCTCGCTAGGAAATAGCGTTTGCAGATGTCTACGTATCGTAGCAATAGCTTTCTAGTGCTTCTTAAAACGCGATATCGCATCTCATTTCTATGTTTCATGGTAAGATATAATATGATTTGCAAAGTGTTATGTATTCCTCTTCTACACTTCAAATGAATGTAAATGCGACAGTTCCTTGCAAGGAAATAGCGTTTGCAGATGTTTACCTATCGTAGCAATAGATTTCTAATGCTTCTGAAAACGCGATATCGCATCTCATTTCTATGTTTCATGGTAAGATATAACATGATTTGCGAAGTGTTATGTATTCCTCGTCTACACATCACATGAATGTGAATGCGATACTTCGTCGCTAGGAAATAGCGTTTGCAGATGTCTACGTATCGTAGCATTAGCTTTCTAATGCTACTTAAAGCGCGATATCGCATCTCATATCTATGTTTCATGGTAAGATATAATATGATTTGCGAAGTGTTATGTGTTCCTCGTCTACACTTCAAATGAATGTGAATGCGACACTTCCTCGCTAGGAAGTAGCGTTTGCAGATGTCTACGTATCGTAGCAATAGATTTCTAATGCTTCTTAAAACGCGATATCGCATCTAATTTCTCTGTTTCATGGTAAGATATAATATGATTTGCGAAGTGTCATGTATTCCTCGTCTACACTTCAAATGAATGTGAATGCGATACTTCCTCGCTAGGAAATAGCGTTTGCAGATGTCTACGTATCGTAGCAATAGCTTTCTAGTGCTTCTTAAAACGCGATATCGCATCTCATTTCTATGTTTCATGGTAAGATATAATATGATTTGCGAAGTGTTATGTATTCCTCCTCTACACTTCTAATGAATGTAAATGCGACACCTCCTTGCAAGGAAATAGCGTTTGCAGTTGTCTACCTATCGTAGCAATAGTGTTGTAATGCTTCTTAAAACGAGATATCGCATCTCATTTCTATGTTTCATGGTAAGATATAATATGATTTGCGAAGTGTTATGTATTCCTCGTCTACACTTCAAATGAATGTAAATGCGACACTTCCTTGCAAGGAAATAGCGTTTGCTGATGTCTACGTATCGTAGCAATAGAGTTCAAATGCTTCTTAAAACGAGATATTGCATCTCATATCTATGTTTAATGATAAGATATAATATTCATAGCGAAGTGTTATGCATTCCTCGTATGCGATTCAAATGAATGTAAATGCGACACTTCCTTGCAAGGAAATAGCGTTTGCAGTTGTCTACGTATCGTAGCAATAGCGTTCTTATGATTCTTAAAACGCGATATCGCATCTCATTTCTATGTTTCATGGCAAGATATAATCTGATTTGCGAAGTGTTATGTATTCCTCGTCTACACTTCAAATGAATGTAAATGCGAAACTTCCTTGCAAGGAAATGGCGTTTGCAGATGTTTACCTATCGTAGCAATAGAGTTCTAATGCTTCTTAAAACGCCATATCGCATCTCATTTCTATGTTTCATGGTAAGATGTAATATGATTTGCGAAGTGTTATGTATTCCTCCTCTACACTTCAAATGAATGTAAATGCGACACTTCCTTGCTAGGAAATAGCGTCTGCAGATGTCTGGGTATCGTAGAAATAGAGTTCTAATGCTTCTTAAAACGCGATATCGCATCTCATTTCTCTGTTTCATGGTAAGATATAATATGATTTGCGATGTGTCATGTATTCCTCTTCTACACTTCAAATGAA
The DNA here is from genome assembly GCF_050948175.1 of Xylocopa sonorina. Classification (NCBI taxonomy): domain Eukaryota; kingdom Metazoa; phylum Arthropoda; class Insecta; order Hymenoptera; family Apidae; genus Xylocopa; species Xylocopa sonorina. Next base: position 686,386 of record NW_027490210.1, on the reverse strand, counting down.
TGTGAATGCGATACTTCCTCGCTAGGAAATAGCGTTTGCATATATCTACGTATCGTAGCATTAGCTTTCTAATGCTTCTTAAAACGCGATGTCGCATCTCATATCTACGTTTCATGGTAAGATATAATATGATTTGCGAAATGTTATGTATTCCTCGTCTACACTTCAAATGAATGTGAATGCGACACTTCCTCGCTAGTAAATAGCGTTTGCAGATGTCTACGTATCGTAGAAATAGAGTTCTAATGCTTCTTAAAACGCGATATCGCATCTCATTTCTCTGTTTCATGGTAAGATATAATATGATTTGCGATGTGTCATGTATTCCTCTTCTACACTTGAAATGAATGTAAATGCGACACTTCCTTGCAAGGAAATAGCGTTTGCAGATGTTTACCTATCGTAGCAATAGAGTTCTAATGCTTCTTAAAACGCGATATCGCATCCCATTTCTATGTTTCATGGTAAGATATAATATGATTTGCGAAGTGTTATGTATTCCTCGTCTACACTTCAAATGAATGTAAATGCGAAACTTCCTTGCAAGGAAATAGCGTTTGCAAATGTCTACCTATCGTAGCAATAGTGCTCTAATGCTTCTTAAAACGCGATATCGCATCTCATTTCTATGTTTCATGGTAAGATATAATATGATTTGCGAAGAGTTATGTATTCCTCGTCTACATTTCAAATGAACGTGAATGCGACACTTCCTCGCTAGGAAATAGCGTTTGCAGATGTCTACGTATCGTAGCAATAGATTTCTAATGCTTCTTAAAACGCGATATCGCATCTCATTTCTCTGTTTCATGGTAAGATATAATATGATTTGCGAAGTGTCATGTATTCCTCGTCTACACTTCAAATGAATGTGAATGCGATACTTCCTCGTTAGGAAATAGCGTTTGCAGATGTCTACGTATCGTAGCAATAGCTTTCTAATGCTTCTTAAAACGCGATATCGCATCTCATTTCTCTGTTTCATGGTAAGATATAATATGATTTGCGAAGAGTCATGTATTCCTCTTCTACACTTCAAATGAATGTAAATGCGACACTTCCTTGCAAGGAAATAGCGTTTGCAGATGTTTACCTATCGTAGCAACAGATTTCTAATGCTTCTTAAAACGCGATATCGCATCTCATTTCTCTGTTTCATGGTAAGATATAATATGATTTGCGAAGTGTCATGTATTCCTCGTCTACATTTCAAATGAATGTGAATGCGATACTTCCTCGCTAGGAAATAGCGTTTGCAGATGTCTTCGTATCGTAGCAATAGCTTTCTAATGCTTCTTAAAACGCAATATCGCATCTCATTTCTATGTTTCATGGTAAGATATAATATGATTTGCGAAGTGTTATGTATTCCTCCTCTACACTTCTAATGAATGTAAATGCGACAACTCCTTTCAAGGAAATAGCGTTTGCAGTTGTCTACCTATCGTAGCAATAGTGTTGTAATGCTTCTTAAAACGAGATATCGCATCTCATTTCTATGTTTCATGGTAAGATATAATATGATTTGCGAAGTGCTTTGTGTTCCTCGTCTACACATCAAATGAATGTGAATGCGACACTTCCTCGCTAGGAAGTAGCGTTTGCAGATGTCTACGTATCGTAGCAATAGATTTCTAATGCTTCTTAAAACGCGATATCGCATCTCATTTCTATGTTTCATGGTAAGATATAATATGATTTGCGAAGTGTTATGTATTCCTCGTCTACACTTCAAATGAATGTGAATGCGATACTTCCTCGCTAGGAAATAGCGTTTGCAGATATCTACGTATCGTAGCATTAGCTTTCTAATGCTTCTTAAAACGCGATGTCGCATCTCATATCTATGTTTCATGGTAAGATATAATATGATTTGCGATGTGTCATGTATTCCTCTTCTACACTTCAAATGAATGTAAATGCGACACTTCCTTGCAAGGAAATAGCGTTTGCAGATGTTTACCTATCGTAGCAATAGAGTTCTAATGCTTCTTAAAACGCGATATCGCATCTCATTTCTATGTTTCATGGTAAGATATAATATGATTTGCGAAGTGTTATGTATTCCTCGTCTACACTTCAAATGAATGTAAATGCGACACTTCCTTGCAAGGAAATAGCGTTTGCAAATGTCTACCTATCGTAGCAATAGTGCTCTAATGCTTCTTAAAACGCGATATCGCATCTCATTTCTATGTTTCATGGTAAGGTGTAATATGATTTGCGAAGTGTTATGTATTCCTCGTCTACACTTCAAATGAATGTGAATGCGATACTTCCTCGCTAGGAAATAGCGTTTGCAGAAGTGTACGTATCGTAGCAATAGCTTTCTAATGCTTCTTAAAACGCGATATCGCATCTCATTTCTATGTTTCATGGTAAGATATAATATGATTTGCGAAGTGTCATGTATTCCTCGTCTACACTTCAAATGAATGTAAATGCGACACTTCCTTGCTAGGAAATAGCGTCTGCAGATGTCTAGGTATCGTAGCAATAGAGTTCTAATGCTTCTTAAAACGCGATATCGCATCTCATTTCTATGTTTCATGGTAAGACGTAATATGATTTGCGAAGTGTTAAGTATTCCTCCTCTACACTTCAAATGAATGTAAATGCGACACTTCCTTGCTAGGAAATAGCGTCTGCAGATGTCTAGGTATCGTAGCAATAGAGTTCTAATGCTTCTTAAAACGCGATTTCGCATCACACTTCTATGTTTCATGGTAAGATATAATATGATTTGCGAAGTGTCATGTATTCCTCTTCTACACTTCAAATGAATGTAAATGCGACACTTCCTTGCAAGGAAATAGCGTTTGCAGATGTTTACCTATCGTAGCAATAGATTTCTAATGCTTCTTAAAACGCGATATCGCATCTCATTTCTCTGTTTCATGGTAAGATATAATATGATTTGCGAAGTGTCATGTATTCCTCGTCTACACTTCAAATGAATGTGAATGCGATACTTCCTTGCAAGGAAATAGCGTTTGCAGATGTCTACGTATCGTAGCAATAGCTTTCTGATGCTTCTTAAAGCGCAATATCGCATCTCATTTCTATGTTTCATGGTAAGATATAATATGATTTGCGAAGTGTCATGTATTCCTCGTCTACACTTCAAATGAATGTAAATGCGAAACTTCCTTGCAAGGAAATAGCGTTTGCAGATGTCTACGTATCGTAGCAATATCTTTCTGATGCTTCTTAAAACGCAATATCGCATCTCATTTCTATGTTTCATGGTAAGATGTAATATGATTTGCGAAGTGTTATGTATTCCTCGTCTACACTTCAAATGAATGTGAATGCGACACTTCCTCGCTAGGAAATAGCGTTTGCAGATATCTACGTATCGTAGCAATAGATTTCTAATGCTTCTTAAAACGCGATATCGCATCTCATTTCTATGTTTCATGGCAAGATATAATATGATTTGCGAAGTGTTATGTATTCCTCGTCTACACATCAAATGAATGTAAATGCGACACTTCCTTGCAAGGAAATAGCGTTTGCAGATGTCTACGTATCGTAGCAATAGATTTCTAATGCTTCTTAAAACGCGATATCGCATCTCATTTCTATGTTTCATGGCAAGATATAATCTGATTTGCGAAGTGTTATGTATTCCTCGTCTACACTTCAAATGAATGTAAATGCGACACTTCCTTGCAAGGAAATAGCGTTTGCAGATGTTTACCTATCGTAGCAATAGAGTTCTAATGCTTCTTAAAATGCGATATCGCATCTCATTTCTCTGTTTCATGGTAAGATATAATATGATTTGCGTAGAGTCATGTATTCCTCTTCTACACTTCAAATGAATGTAAATGCGACACTTCCTTGCAAGGAAATAGCGTTTGCAGATGTTTACCTATCGTAGCAATAGATTTCTAATGCTTCTTAAAACGCGATATCGCATCTCATTTCTCTGTTTCATGGTAAGATATAATATGATTTGCGAAGTGTCATGTATTCCTCGTCTACACTTCAAATGAATATGAATGCGATACTTCCTTGCAAGGAAATAGCGTTTGCAGATGTCTACGTATCGTAGCAATAGCTTTCTGATGCTTCTTAAAACGCAATATCGCATCTCATTTCTATGTTTCATGGTAAGATGTAATATGATTTGCGAAGTGTTATGTATTCCTCGTCTACACTTCAAATGAATGTGACTGCGACACTTCCTCGCTAGGAAATAGCGTTTGCAGATATCTACGTATCGTAGCAATAGATTTCTAATGCTTCTTAAAACGCGATATCGCATCTCATTTCTATGTTTCATGGCAAGATATAATATGATTTGCGAAGTGTTATGTATTCCTCGTCTACACATCAAATGAATGTAAATGCGACACTTCCCTGCTAGGAAATAGCGTCTGCAGATGTCTAGGTATCGTAGCGATAGTGTTCTAATGCTTCTTAAAACGCGATATCGCATCTCATTTCTATGTTTAATGGTAAGATGTAATATGATTTGAGAAGTGTTATGTATTCCTCCTCTACACTTCAAATGAATGTAAATGCGACACTTCCTTGCTAGGCAATAGCGTCTGCAGATGTCTAGGTATCGTAGCAATAGAGTTCTAATGCTTCTTAAAACGCGATATCGCATCTCATTTCTCTGTTTCATGGTAAGATATAATATGATTTGCGAAGTGTCATGTATTCCTCGTCTACACTTCAAATGAATGTAAATGCGACAATTCCTTGCTAGGAAATAGCGTCTGCAGATGTCTAGGTATCGTAGCGATAGTGTTCTAATGCTTCTTAAAACGCGATATCGCATCTCATTTCTATGTTTCATGGTAAGATATAACATGATTTGCGAAGTGTTATGTATTCCTCGTCTACACATCAAATGAATGTGAATGCGATACTTCGTCGCTAGGAAGTAGCGTTTGCAGATGTCTACGTATCGTAGCATTAGCTTTCTAATGCTTCTTAAAACGCGATATCGCATCTCATATCTATGTTTCATGGTAAGATATAATATGATTTGCGAAGTGTTATGTTTTCCTCGTCTACACTTCAAATGAATGTGAACGCGACACTTCCTCGCTAGGAAGTAGCGTTTGCAGATGTCTACGTATCGTAGCAATAGATTTCTAATGCTTCTTAAAACGCGATATCGCATCTCATTTCTCTGTTTCATGGTAAGATATAATATGATTTGCGAAGTGTCATGTATTCCTCGTCTACATTTCAAATGAATGTGAATGCGATACTTCCTCGCTAGGAAATAGCGTTTGCAGATGTCTTCGTATCGTAGCAATAGCTTTCTAATGCTTCTTAAAACGCAATATCGCATCTCATTTCTATGTTTCATGGTAAGATATAATATGATTTGCGAAGTGTTATGTATTCCTCCTCTACACTTCTAATGAATGTAAATGCGACAACTCCTTTCAAGGAAATAGCGTTTGCAGTTGTCTACCTATCGTAGCAATAGTGTTGTAATGCTTCTTAAAACGAGATATCGCATCTCATTTCTATGTTTCATGGTAAGATATAATATGATTTGCGAAGTGCTTTGTGTTCCTCGTCTACACATCAAATGAATGTGAATGCGACACTTCCTCGCTAGGAAGTAGCGTTTGCAGATGTCTACGTATCGTAGCAATAGATTTCTAATGCTTCTTAAAACGCGATATCGCATCTCATTTCTATGTTTCATGGTAAGATATAATATGATTTGCGAAGTGTTATGTATTCCTCGTCTACACTTCAAATGAATGTGAATGCGATACTTCCTCGCTAGGAAATAGCGTTTGCAGATATCTACGTATCGTAGCATTAGCTTTCTAATGCTTCTTAAAACGCGATGTCGCATCTCATATCTATGTTTCATGGTAAGATATAATATGATTTGCGATGTGTCATGTATTCCTCTTCTACACTTCAAATGAATGTAAATGCGACACTTCCTTGCAAGGAAATAGCGTTTGCAGATGTTTACCTATCGTAGCAATAGAGTTCTAATGCTTCTTAAAACGCGATATCGCATCTCATTTCTATGTTTCATGGTAAGATATAATATGATTTGCGAAGTGTTATGTATTCCTCGTCTACACTTCAAATGAATGTAAATGCGACACTTCCTTGCAAGGAAATAGCGTTTGCAAATGTCTACCTATCGTAGCAATAGTGCTCTAATGCTTCTTAAAACGCGATATCGCATCTCATTTCTATGTTTCATGGTAAGGTGTAATATGATTTGCGAAGTGTTATGTATTCCTCGTCTACACTTCAAATGAATGTGAATGCGATACTTCCTCGCTAGGAAATAGCGTTTGCAGAAGTGTACGTATCGTAGCAATAGCTTTCTAATGCTTCTTAAAACGCGATATCGCATCTCATTTCTATGTTTCATGGTAAGATATAATATGATTTGCGAAGTGTCATGTATTCCTCGTCTACACTTCAAATGAATGTAAATGCGACACTTCCTTGCTAGGAAATAGCGTCTGCAGATGTCTAGGTATCGTAGCAATAGAGTTCTAATGCTTCTTAAAACGCGATATCGCATCTCATTTCTATGTTTCATGGTAAGACGTAATATGATTTGCGAAGTGTTAAGTATTCCTCCTCTACACTTCAAATGAATGTAAATGCGACACTTCCTTGCTAGGAAATAGCGTCTGCAGATGTCTAGGTATCGTAGCAATAGAGTTCTAATGCTTCTTAAAACGCGATTTCGCATCACACTTCTATGTTTCATGGTAAGATATAATATGATTTGCGAAGTGTCATGTATTCCTCTTCTACACTTCAAATGAATGTAAATGCGACACTTCCTTGCAAGGAAATAGCGTTTGCAGATGTTTACCTATCGTAGCAATAGATTTCTAATGCTTCTTAAAACGCGATATCGCATCTCATTTCTCTGTTTCATGGTAAGATATAATATGATTTGCGAAGTGTCATGTATTCCTCGTCTACACTTCAAATGAATGTGAATGCGATACTTCCTTGCAAGGAAATAGCGTTTGCAGATGTCTACGTATCGTAGCAATAGCTTTCTGATGCTTCTTAAAGCGCAATATCGCATCTCATTTCTATGTTTCATGGTAAGATATAATATGATTTGCGAAGTGTCATGTATTCCTCGTCTACACTTCAAATGAATGTAAATGCGAAACTTCCTTGCAAGGAAATAGCGTTTGCAGATGTCTACGTATCGTAGCAATAGCTTTCTGATGCTTCTTAAAACGCAATATCGCATCTCATTTCTATGTTTCATGGTAAGATGTAATATGATTTGCGAAGTGTTATGTATTCCTCGTCTACACTTCAAATGAATGTGAATGCGACACTTCCTCGCTAGGAAATAGCGTTTGCAGATATCTACGTATCGTAGCAATAGATTTCTAATGCTTCTTAAAACGCGATATCGCATCTCATTTCTATGTTTCATGGCAAGATATAATATGATTTGCGAAGTGTTATGTATTCCTCGTCTACACATCAAATGAATGTAAATGCGACACTTCCTTGCAAGGAAATAGCGTTTGCAGATGTCTACGTATCGTAGCAATAGATTTCTAATGCTTCTTAAAACGCGATATCGCATCTCATTTCTATGTTTCATGGCAAGATATAATCTGATTTGCGAAGTGTTATGTATTCCTCGTCTACACTTCAAATGAATGTAAATGCGACACTTCCTTGCAAGGAAATAGCGTTTGCAGATGTTTACCTATCGTAGCAATAGAGTTCTAATGCTTCTTAAAATGCGATATCGCATCTCATTTCTCTGTTTCATGGTAAGATATAATATGATTTGCGTAGAGTCATGTATTCCTCTTCTACACTTCAAATGAATGTAAATGCGACACTTCCTTGCAAGGAAATAGCGTTTGCAGATGTTTACCTATCGTAGCAATAGATTTCTAATGCTTCTTAAAACGCGATATCGCATCTCATTTCTCTGTTTCATGGTAAGATATAATATGATTTGCGAAGTGTCATGTATTCCTCGTCTACACTTCAAATGAATATGAATGCGATACTTCCTTGCAAGGAAATAGCGTTTGCAGATGTCTACGTATCGTAGCAATAGCTTTCTGATGCTTCTTAAAACGCAATATCGCATCTCATTTCTATGTTTCATGGTAAGATGTAATATGATTTGCGAAGTGTTATGTATTCCTCGTCTACACTTCAAATGAATGTGAATGCGACACTTCCTCGCTAGGAAATAGCGTTTGCAGATATCTACGTATCGTAGCAATAGATTTCTAATGCTTCTTAAAACGCGATATCGCATCTCATTTCTATGTTTCATGGCAAGATATAATATGATTTGCGAAGTGTTATGTATTCCTCGTCTACACATCAAATGAATGTAAATGCGACACTTCCCTGCTAGGAAATAGCGTCTGCAGATGTCTAGGTATCGTAGCGATAGTGTTCTAATGCTTCTTAAAACGCGATATCGCATCTCATTTCTATGTTTAATGGTAAGATGTAATATGATTTGAGAAGTGTTATGTATTCCTCCTCTACACTTCAAATGAATGTAAATGCGACACTTCCTTGCTAGGCAATAGCGTCTGCAGATGTCTAGGTATCGTAGCAATAGAGTTCTAATGCTTCTTAAAACGCGATATCGCATCTCATTTCTCTGTTTCATGGTAAGATATAATATGATTTGCGAAGTGTCATGTATTCCTCGTCTACACTTCAAATGAATGTAAATGCGACAATTCCTTGCTAGGAAATAGCGTCTGCAGATGTCTAGGTATCGTAGCGATAGTGTTCTAATGCTTCTTAAAACGCGATATCGCATCTCATTTCTATGTTTCATGGTAAGATATAACATGATTTGCGAAGTGTTATGTATTCCTCGTCTACACATCAAATGAATGTGAATGCGATACTTCGTCGCTAGGAAGTAGCGTTTGCAGATGTCTACGTATCGTAGCATTAGCTTTCTAATGCTTCTTAAAACGCGATATCGCATCTCATATCTATGTTTCATGGTAAGATATAATATGATTTGCGAAGTGTTATGTTTTCCTCGTCTACACTTCAAATGAATGTGAACGCGACACTTCCTCGCTAGGAAGTAGCGTTTGCAGATGTCTACGTATCGTAGCAATAGATTTCTAATGCTTCTTAAAACGCGATATCGCATCTCATTTCTATGTTTCATGGTAAGATGTAATATGATTTGCGAAGTGTTATGTATTCCTCCTCTACACTTCAAATGAATGTAAATGCGACACTTCCTTGCTAGAAAATAGCGTCTGCAGATGTCTGGGTATCGTAGAAATAGAGTTCTAATGCTTCTTAAAACGCGATATCGCATCTCATTTCTCTGCTTCATGGTAAGATATAATATGATTTGCGATGTGTCATGTATTCCTCTTCTACACTTCAAATGAATGTGAATGCGATACTTCCTCGCTAGGAAATAGCGTTTGCATATATCTACGTATCGTAGCATTAGCTTTCTAATGCTTCTTAAAACGCGATGTCGCATCTCATATCTACGTTTCATGGTAAGATATAATATGATTTGCGAAATGTTATGTATTCCTCGTCTACACTTCAAATGAATGTGAATGCGACACGTCCTCGCTAGGAAATAGCGTTTGCAGATGTCTACGTATCGTAGAAATAGAGTTCTAATGCTTCTTAAAACGCGATATCGCATCTCATTTCTCTGTTTCATGGTAAGATATAATATGATTTGCGATGTGTCATGTATTCCTCTTCTACACTTCAAATGAATGTAAATGCGACACTTCCTTGCTAGAAAATAGCGTCTGCAGATGTCTAGGTATCGTAGCAATAGAGTTCTAATGCTTCTTAAAACGCAATATCGCATCTCATTTCTATGTTTCATGGTAAGACGTAATATGATTTGCGAAGTGTTAAGTATTCCTCCTCTACACTTCAAATGAATGTAAATGCGACACTTCCTTGCTAGGAAATAGCGTCTGCAGATGTCTAGGTATTGTAGCAAAAGAGTTCTAATGCTTCTTAAAACGCGATATCGCATCTCATTTCTATGTTTCATGGTAAGACGTAGTATGATTTGCGAAGTGTTAAGTATTCCTCCTCTACACTTCAAATGAATGTAAATGCGACACTTCCTTGCTAGGAAATAGCGTCTGCAGATGTCTAGGTATAGTAGCAATAGAGTTCTAATGCTTCTTAAAACGCGATTTCGCATCACATTTCTATGTTTCATGGTAAGATATAATATGATTTGCGAAGTGCCATGTATTCCTCTTCTACACTTCAAATGAATGTAAATGCGACACTTCCTTGCAAGGAAATAGCGCTTGCATATGTCTACGTATCGAAGCAATAGAGCTCAAATGCTTCTTAAAACGAGATATTGAATCTCATATCTATGTTTCATGATAAGATATAATATTCATTGGGAAGTGTTATGCATTCCTCGTCTACGATTCAAATGAAAGTAAATGCGACACTTCCTTGCAAAGGAATAACGATTGCAGATGTCTACGTATCGTAGCAATAGAGTTCATATGATTCTTAAAACGCGATATCGCATCTCATTTCTATGTTTCATGGTAAGATATAGCATGATTTGCGAAGTGTTATGTATTCAGCGTCTACACATCAAATGAATGTGAATGCGATACTTCGTCGCTAGGAAATAGCGTTTGCAGATGTCTACGTATCGTAGCATTAGCTTTCTAATGCTTCTTAAAACGCGATATCGCATCTCATATCTATGTCTCATGGTAAGATATAATATGATTTGCGAAGTGCTTTGTGTTCCTCGTCTACACTTCAAATGAATGTGAATGCGACACTTCCTCGCTAGGAAGTAGCGTTTGCAGATGTCTACGTATCGTAGCAATAGATTTCTAATGCCTCTTAAAACGCGATATCGCATCTCATTTCTATGTTTCATGGTAAGATATAATATGATTTGCGAAGTGTTATGTATTCCTCGTCTACACTTCAAATGAATGTAAATGCGACACTTCCTTGCAAGGAAATGGCGTTTGCAGATGTCTACGTATCGTAGCAATAGAGTTCTAATGCTTCTTAAAACGCGATATCGTATCTCATTTCTCTGTTTCATGGTAAGATATAATATGATTTGCGATGTGTCATGTATTCCTCCTCTACACTTCAAATGAATGTGAATGCGATGCTTCCTCGCTAGGAAATAGCGTTTGCAGATATCTACGTATCGTAGCATTAGCTTTCTAATGCTTCTTAAAACGCGATGTCGCATCTCATATCTATGTTTCATGGTAAGATATAATATGATTTGCGATGTGTCATGTATTCCTCTTCTACACTTCAAATGAATGTAAATGCGACACTTCCTTGCAAGGAAATAGCGTTTGCAGATGTCTACGTATCGTAGCAATAGATTTCTAATGCTTCTTAAAACGCGATATCGCATCTCATTTCTATGTTTCATGGCAAGATATAATCTGATTTGCGAAGTGTTATGTATTCCTCGTCTACACTTCAAATGAATGTAAATGCGACACTTCCTTGCAAGGAAATAGCGTTTGCAGATGTTTACCTATCGTAGCAATAGAGTTCTAATGCTTCTTAAAATGCGATATCGCATCTCATTTCTCTGTTTCATGGTAAGATATAATATGATTTGCGAAGAGTCATGTATTCCTCTTCTACACTTCAAATGAATGTAAATGCGACACTTCCTTGCAAGGAAATAGCGTTTCGAGATGTTTACCTATCGTAGCAATAGATTTCTAATGCTTCTTAAAACGCGATATCGCATCTCATTTCTCTGTTTCATGGTAAGATATAATATGATTTGCGAAGTGTCATGTATTCCTCGTCTACACTTCAAATGAATATGAATGCGATACTTCCTTGCAAGGAAATAGCGTTTGCAGATGTTTACCTATCGTAGCAATAGAGTTCTAATGCTTCTTAAAACGCGATATCGCATCTCATTTCTATGTTTCATGGTAAGATATAATATGATTTGCGAAGTGTTATGTATTCCTCGTCTACACTTCAAATGAATGTAAATGCGACACTTCCTTGCAAGGAAATAGCGTTTGCAAATGTCTACCTATCGTAGCAATAGTGCTCTAATGCTTCTTAAAACGCGATATCGCATCTCATTTCTATGTTTCATGGTAAGGTGTAATATGATTTGCGAAGTGTTATGTATTCCTCGTCTACACTTCAAATGAATGTAAATGCGACACTTCCTTGCAAGGAAATAGCGTTTGCAAATGTCTACCTATCGTAGCAATAGTGCTCTAATGCTTCTTAAAACGCGATATCGCATCTCATTTCTATGTTTCATGGTAAGATATAATATGATTTGCGAAGTGTCATGTATTCCTCGTCTACACTTCAAATGAATGTAAATGCGACACTTCCTTGCTAGGAAATAGCGTCTGCAGATGTCTAGGTATCGTAGCAATAGAGTTCTAATGCTTCTTAAAACGCGATATCGCATCTCATTTCTATGTTTCATGGTAAGACGTAATATGATTTGCGAAGTGTTAAGTATTCCTCCTCTACACTTCAAATGAATGTAAATGCGACACTTCCTTGCTAGGAAATAGCGTCTGCAGATGTCTAGGTATCGTAGCAATAGAGTTCTAATGCTTCTTAAAACGCGATTTCGCATCACACTTCTATGTTTCATGGTAAGATATAATATGATTTGCGAAGTGTCATGTATTCCTCTTCTACACTTCAAATGAATGTAAATGCGACACTTCCTTGCAAGGAAATAGCGTTTGCAGATGTTTACCTATCGTAGCAATAGATTTCTAATGCTTCTTAAAACGCGATATCGCATCTCATTTCTCTGTTTCATGGTAAGATATAATATGATTTGCGAAGTGTCATGTATTCCTCGTCTACACTTCAAATGAATGTAAATGCGACACTTCCTTGCTAGGAAATAGCGTCTGCAGATGTCTAGGTATCGTAGCAATAGAGTTCTAATGCTTCTTAAAACGCGATATCGCATCTCATTTCTATGTTTCATGGTAAGACGTAATATGATTTGCGAAGTGTTAAGTATTCCTCCTCTACACTTCAAATGAATGTAAATGCGACACTTCCTTGCTAGGAAATAGCGTCTGCAGATGTCTAGGTATCGTAGCAATAGAGTTCTAATGCTTCTTAAAACGCGATTTCGCATCTCACTTCTATGTTTCATGGTAAGATATAATATGATTTGCGAAGTGTCATGTATTCCTCTTCTACACTTCAAATGAATGTAAATGCGACACTTCCTTGCAAGGAAATAGCGTTTGCAGATGTCTACGTATCGTAGAAATAGAGTTCTAATGCTTCTTAAAACGCGATGTCGCATCTCATATCTACGTTTCATGGTAAGATATAATATGATTTGCGAAATGTTATGTATTCCTCGTCTACACTTCAAATGAATGTAAATGCGACACTTCCTTGCAAGGAAATAGCGTTTGCAAATGTCTACCTATCGTAGCAATAGTGCTCTAATGCTTCTTAAAACGCGATATCGCATCTCATTTCTATGTTTCATGGTAAGGTGTAATATGATTTGCGAAGTGTTATGTATTCCTCGTCTACACTTCAAATGAATGTGAATGCGATAGTTCCTCGCTAGGAAATAGCGTTTGCAGAAGTGTACATATCGTAGCAATAGCTTTCTAATGCTTCTTAAAACGCGATATCGCATCTCATTTCTATGTTTCATGGTAAGATATAATATGATTTGCGAAGTGTCATGTATTCCTCGTCTACACTTCAAATGAATGTAAATGCGACACTTCCTTGCTAGGAAATAGCGTCTGCAGATGTCTAGGTATCGTAGCAATAGAGTTCTAATGCTTCTTAAAACGCGATATCGCATCTCATTTCTATGTTTCATGGTAAGACGTAATATGATTTGCGAAGTGTTAAGTATTCCTCCTCTACACTTCAAATGAATGTAAATGCGACACTTCCTTGCTAGGAAATAGCGTCTGCAGATGTCTAGGTATCGTAGCAATAGAGTTCTAATGCTTCTTAAAACGCGATTTCGCATCACACTTCTATGTTTCATGGTAAGATATAATATGATTTGCGAAGTGTCATGTATTCCTCTTCTACACTTCAAATGAATGTAAATGCGACACTTCCTTGCAAGGAAATAGCGCTTGCATATGTCTACGTATCAAAGCAATAGAGTTCAAATGCTTCTTAAAACGAGATATTGCATCTCATATCTATGTTTCATGATAAGATATAATATTCATTGGGAAGTGTTATGCATTCCTCGTCTACGATTCAAATGAAAGTAAATGCGACACTTCCTTGCAAGGAAATAACGATTGCAGATGTCTACGTATCGTAGCAATAGCTTTCTAATGCTTCTTAAAACGCGATATCGCATCTCATTTCTATGTTTCATGATAAGATATAATATGATTTGCGAAGTGTTATGTATTCCTCCTCTACACTTCTAATGAATGTAAATGCGACACCTCCTTGCAAGGAAATAGCGTTTGCAGTTGTCTACCTATCGTAGCAATAGTGTTGTAAAGCTTCTTAAAACGAGATATCGCATCTCATTTCTATGTTTCATGGTAAGATATAACATGATTTGCGAAGTGTTATGTATTCCTCCTCTACACTTCAAATGAATGTAAATGCGACACTTCCTTGCTAGGAAATAGCGTCTGCAGATGTCTAGGTATCGTAGCAATAGAGTTCTAATGCTTCTTAAAACGCAATATCGCATCTCATTTCTATGTTTCATGGTAAGATATAACATGATTTGCGAAGTGTTATGTATTCCTCGTCTACACTTCAAATGAATGTAAATGCGACACTTCCTTGCAGGGAAATAGCGTTTGCTGATGTCTACGTATCGTAGCAATAGAGTTCAAATGCTTCTTAAAACGAGATATTGCATCTCATATCTATGTTTCATGATAAGATATAATATTCATTGCGAAGTGTTATGCATTCCTCGTATGCGATTCAAATGAATGTAAATGCGACACTTCCTTGCAAGGAAATAGCGTTTGCAGTTGTCTACGTATCGTAGCAATAGAGTTCTTATGATTCTTAAAACGCGATATCGCATCTCATTTCTATGTTTCATGGTAAGATGTAATATGATTTGCGAAGTGTTATGTATTCCTCCTCTACACTTCAAATGAATGTAAATGCGACAATTCCTTGCTAGGAAATAGCGTCTGCAGATGTCTAGGTATCGTAGCAATAGAGTTCTAATGCTTCTTAAAACGCGATATCGCATCTCATTTCTCTGTTTCATGGTAAGATATAATATGATTTGCGAAGTGTCATGTATTCCTCTTCTACACTTCAAATGAATGTAAATGCGACACTGCCTTACAAGGAAATTGCGTTTGCAGATGTTTACCTATCGTAGCAATAGAGTTCTAATGCTTCTTAAAACGCGATATCGCATCTCATTTCTATGTTTCATGGTAAGATATAATATGATTTGCGAAGTGTTATGTATTCCTCGTCTACACTTCAAATGAATGTAAATGCGGCACTTCCTCGCTAGGAAGTAGCGTTTGCAGATGTCTACGTATCGTAGCAATAGATTTCTAGTGCTTCTTAAAACGCGATATCGCATCTCATTTCTAAGTTTCATGGTAAGATATAATATGATTTGCGAAGTGTTATGTATTCCTCGTCTACACTTCAAATGAATGTAAATGCGGCACTTCCTCGCTAGGAAGTAGCGTTTGCAGATGTCTACGTATCGTAGCAATAGATTTCTAGTGCTTCTTAAAACGCGATATCGCATCTCATTTCTATGTTTCATGGTAAGATATAATATGATTTGCGAAGTGTCATGTATTCCTCGTCTACACTTCAAATGAATGTAAATGCGACACTTCCTTGCTAGGAAATAGCGTCTGCAGATGTCTAGGTATCGTAGCAATAGAGTTCTAATGCTTCTTAAAACGCGATATCGCATCTCATTTCTATGTTTCATGGTAAGACGTAATATGATTTGCGAAGTGTTAAGTATTCCTCCTCTACACTTCAAATGAATGTAAATGCGACACTTCCTTGCTAGGAAATAGCGTCTGCAGATGTCTAGGTATCGTAGCAATAGAGTTCTAATGCTTCTTAAAACGAGATATTGCATCTCATATCTATGTTTCATGATAAGATATAATATTCATTGCGAAGTGTTATGCATTCCTCGTATGCGATTCAAATGAATGTAAATGCGACACTTCCTTGCAAGGAAATAGCGTTTGCAGTTGTCTACGTATCGTAGCAATAGAGTTCAAATGCTTCTTAAAACGAGATATTGCATCTCATATCTATGTTTCATGATAAGATATAATATTCATTGCGAAGTGTTATGTATTCCTCCTCTACACTTCTAATGAATGTAAATGCGACACCTCCTTGCAAGGAAATAGCGTTTGCAGTTGTCTACCTATCGTAGCAATAGTGTTGTAAAGCTTCTTAAAACGAGATATCGCATCTCATTTCTATGTTTCATGGTAAGATATAACATGATTTGCGAAGTGTTATGTATTCCTCCTCTACACTTCAAATGAATGTAAATGCGACACTTCCTTGCTAGGAAATAGCGTCTGCAGATGTCTAGGTATCGTAGCAATAGAGTTCTAATGCTTCTTAAAACGCAATATCGCATCTCATTTCTATGTTTCATGGTAAGATATAACATGATTTGCGAAGTGCTATGTATTCCTCGTCTACACTTCAAATGAATGTAAATGCGACACTTCCTTGCAGGGAAATAGCGTTTGCTGATGTCTACGTATCGTAGCAATAGAGTTCAAATGCTTCTTAAAACGAGATATTGCATCTCATATCTATGTTTCATGATAAGATATAATATTCATTGCGAAGTGTTATGCATTCCTCGTATGCGATTCAAATGAATGTAAATGCGACACTTCCTTGCAAGGAAATAGCGTTTGCAGTTGTCTACGTATCGTAGCAATAGAGTTCTTATGATTCTTAAAACGCGATATCGCATCTCATTTCTATGTTTCATGGTAAGATGTAATATGATTTGCGAAGTGTTATGTATTCCTCCTCTACACTTCAAATGAATGTAAATGCGACAATTCCTTGCTAGGAAATAGCGTCTGCAGATGTCTAGGTATCGTAGCAATAGAGTTCTAATGCTTCTTAAAACGCGATATCGCATCTCATTTCTCTGTTTCATGGTAAGATATAATATGATTTGCGAAGTGTCATGTATTCCTCTTCTACACTTCAAATGAATGTAAATGCGACACTTCCTTACAAGGAAATTGCGTTTGCAGATGTTTACCTATCGTAGCAATAGAGTTCTAATGCTTCTTAAAACGCGATATCGCATCTCATTTCTATGTTTCATGGTAAGATATAATATGATTTGCGAAGTGTTATGTATTCCTCGTCTACACTTCAAATGAATGTAAATGCGGCACTTCCTCGCTAGGAAGTAGCGTTTGCAGATGTCTACCTATCGTAGCAATAGTGTTGTAAAGCTTCTTAAAACGAGATATCGCATCTCATTTCTATGTTTCATGGTAAGATATAACATGATTTGCGAAGTGTTATGTATTCCTCCTCTACACTTCAAATGAATGTAAATGCGACACTTCCTTGCTAGGAAATAGCGTCTGCAGATGTCTAGGTATCGTAGCAATAGAGTTCTAATGCTTCTTAAAACGCGATTTCGCATCACATTTCTATGTTTCATGGTAAGATATAATATGATTTGCGAAGTGCCATGTATTCCTCTTCTACACTTCAAATGAATGTAAATGCGACACTTCCTTGCAAGGAAATAGCGCTTGCATATGTCTACGTATCGAAGCAATAGAGCTCAAATGCTTCTTAAAACGAGATATTGAATCTCATATCTATGTTTCATGATAAGATATAATATTCATTGGGAAGTGTTATGCATTCCTCGTCTACGATTCAAATGAAAGTAAATGCGACACTTCCTTGCAAGGGAATAACGATTGCAGATGTCTACGTATCGTAGCAATAGAGTTCATATGATTCTTAAAACGCGATATCGCATCTCATTTCTATGTTTCATGGTAAGATATAGCATGATTTGCGAAGTGTTATGTATTCAGCGTCTACACATCAAATGAATGTGAATGCGATACTTCGTCGCTAGGAAATAGCGTTTGCAGATGTCTACGTATCGTAGCATTAGCTTTCTAATGCTTCTTAAAACGCGATATCGCATCTCATATCTATGTCTCATGGTAAGATATAATATGATTTGCGAAGTGCTTTGTGTTCCTCGTCTACACTTCAAATGAATGTGAATGCGACACTTCCTCGCTAGGAAGTAGCGTTTGCAGATGTCTACGTATCGTAGCAATAGTGCTCTAATGCTTCTTAAAACGCGATATCGCATCTCATTTCTATGTTTCATGGTAAGGTGTAATATGATTTGCGAAGTGTTATGTATTCCTCGTCTACACTTCATATGAATGTGAATGCGATACTTCCTCGCTAGGAAATAGCGTTTGCAGAAGTGTACGTATCGTAGCAATAGCTTTCTAATGCTTCTTAAAACGCGATATCGCATCTCATTTCTATGTTTCATGGTAAGATATAATATGATTTGCGAAGTGTCATGTATTCCTCGTCTACACTTCAAATGAATGTAAATGCGACACTTCCTTGCTAGGAAATAGCGTCTGCAGATGTCTAGGTATCGTAGCAATAGAGTTCTAATGCTTCTTAAAACGCGATATCGCATCTCATTTCTATGTTTCATGGTAAGACGTAATATGATTTGCGAAGTGTTAAGTATTCCTCCTCTACACTTCAAATGAATGTAAATGCGACACTTCCTTGCTAGGAAATAGCGTCTGCAGATGTCTAGGTATCGTAGCAATAGAGTTCTAATGCTTCTTAAAACGCGATTTCGCATCACACTTCTATGTTTCATGGTAAGATATAATATGATTTGCGAAGTGTCATGTATTCCTCTTCTACACTTCAAATGAATGTAAATGCGACACTTCCTTGCAAGGAAATAGCGTTTGCAGATGTCTACGTATCGTAGAAATAGAGTTCTAATGCTTCTTAAAACGCGATGTCGCATCTCATATCTACGTTTCATGGTAAGATATAATATGATTTGCGAAATGTTATGTATTCCTCGTCTACACTTCAAATGAATGTGAATGCGACACTTCCTCGCTAGGAAATAGCGTTTGCAGATGTCTACGTATCGTAGAAATAGAGTTCTAATGCTTCTTAAAACGCGATATCGCATCTCATTTCTCTGTTTCATGGTAAGATATAATATGATTTGCGATGTGTCATGTATTCCTCTTCTACACTTCAAATGAATGTAAATGCGACACTTCCTTGCAAGGAAATAGCGTTTGCAGATGTTTACCTATCGTAGCAATAGAGTTCTAATGCTTCTTAAAACGCGATATCGCATCTCATTTCTATGTTTCATGGTAAGATATAATATGATTTGCGAAGTGTTATGTATTCCTCGTCTACACTTCAAATGAATGTAAATGCGAAACTTCCTTGCAAGGAAATAGCGTTTGCAAATGTCTACCTATAGTAGCAATAGTGCTCTAATGCTTCTTAAAACGCGATATCGCATCTCATTTCTATGTTTCATGGTAAGGTATAATATGATTTGCGAAGTGTCATGTATTCCTCGTCTGCACTTCAAATGAATGTAAATGCGACACTTCCTTGCTAGGAAATAGCGTCTGCAGATGTCTAGGTATCGTAGCAATAGAGTTCTAATGCTTCTTAAAACGCGATATCGCATCTCATTTCTATGTTTCATGGTAAGACGTAATATGATTTGCGAAGTGTTAAGTATTCCTCCTCTACACTTCAAATGAATGTAAATGCGACACTTCCTTGCTAGGAAATAGCGTCTGCAGATGTCTAGGTATTGTAGCAATAGAGTTCTAATGCTTCTTAAAACGCGATATCGCATCTCATTTCTATGTTTCATGGTAAGACGTAGTATGATTTGCGAAGTATTAAGTATTCCTCCTCTACACTTCAAATGAATGTAAATGCGACACTTCCTTGCTAGGAAATAGCGTCTGCAGATGTCTAGGTATCGTAGCAATAGAGTTCTAATGCTTCTTAAAACGCGATTTCGCATCACATTTCTATGTTTCATGGTAAGATATAATATGATTTGCGAAGTGCCATGTATTCCTCTTCTACACTTCAAATGAATGTAAATGCGACACTTCCTTGCAAGGAAATAGCGCTTGCATATGTCTACGTATCGAAGCAATAGAGTTCAAATGCTTCTTAAAACGAGATATTGAATCTCATATCTATGTTTCATGATAAGATATAATATTCATTGGGAAGTGTTATGCATTCCTCGTCTACGATTCAAATGAAAGTAAATGCGACACTTCCTTGCAAGGAAATAACGATTGCAGATGTCTACGTATCGTAGCAATAGAGTTCATATGATTCTTAAAACGCGATATCGCATCTCATTTCGATGTTTCATGGTAAGATATAGCATGATTTGCGAAGTGTTATGTATTCAGCGTCTACACATCAAATGAATGTGAATGCGATACTTCGTCGCTAGGAAATAGCGTTTGCAGATGTCTACGTATCGTAGCATTAGCTTTCTAATGCTTCTTAAAACGCGATATCGCATCTCATATCTATGTTTCATGGTAAGATATAATATGATTTGCGAAGTGCTTTGTGTTCCTCGTCTACACTTCAAATGAATGTGAATGCGACACTTCCTCGCTAGGAAGTAGCGTTTGCAGATGTCTACGTATCGTAGCAATAGATTTCTAATGCTTCTTAAAACGCGATATCGCATCTCAATTCTATGTTTCATGGTAAGATATAATATGATTTGCGAAGTGTTATGTATTCCTCGTCTACACTTCAAATGAATGTAAATGCGACACTTCCTTGCAAGGAAATGGCGTTTGCAGATGTCTACGTATCGTAGCAATAGATTTCTAATGCTTCTTAAAACGCGATATCGCATCTCATTTCTATGTTTCATGGTAAGATGTAATATGATTTGCGAAGTGTTATGTATTCCTCCTCTACACTTCAAATGAATGTAAATGCGACACTTCCTTGCTAGGAAATAGCGTCTGCAGATGTCTGGGTATCGTAGCAATAGAGTTCTAATGCTTCTTAAAATGCGATATCGCATCTCATTTCTCTGTTTCATGGTAAGATATAATATGATTTGCGATGTGTCATGTATTCCTCCTCTACACTTCAAATGAATGTGAATGCGATACTTCCTCGCTAGGAAATAGCGTTTGCAGATATCTACGTATCGTAGCATTAGCTTTCTAATGCTTCTTAAAACGCGATGTCGCATCTCATATCTATGTTTCATGGTAAGATATAATATGATTTGCGATGTGTCATGTATTCCTCTTCTACACTTCAAATGAATGTAAATGCGACACTTCCTTGCAAGGAAATAGCGTTTGCAGATGTTTACCTATCGTAGCAATAGAGTTCTAATGCTTCTTAAAACGCGATATCGCATCTCATTTCTATGTTTCATGGTAAGATATAATATGATTTGCGAAGTGTTATGTATTCCTCGTCTACACTTCAAATGAATGTAAATGCGACACTTCCTTGCAAGGAAATAGCGTTTGCAAATGTCTACCTATCGTAGCAATAGTGCTCTAATGCTTCTAAAATCGCGATATCGCATCTCATTTCTATGTTTCATGGTAAGGTGTAATATGATTTGCGAAGTGTTATGTATTCCTCGTCTACACTTCAAATGAATGTGAATGCGATACTTCCTCGCTAGGAAATAGCGTTTGCAGAAGTGTACGTATCGTAGCAATAGCTTTCTAATGCTTCTTAAAACGCGATATCGCATCTCATTTCTATGTTTCATGGTAAGATATAATATGATTTGCGAAGTGTCATGTATTCCTCGTCTACACTTCAAATGAATGTAAATGCGACACTTCCTTGCTAGGAAATAGCGTCTGCAGATGTCTAGGTATCGTAGCAATAGAGTTCTAATGCTTCTTAAAACGCGATATCGCATCTCATTTCTATGTTTCATGGTAAGACGTAATATGATTTGCGAAGTGTTAAGTATTCCTCCTCTACACTTCAAATGAATGTAAATGCGACACTTCCTTGCTAGGAAATAGCGTCTGCAGATGTCTAGGTATCGTAGCAATAGAGTTCTAATGCTTCTTAAAACGCGATTTCGCATCACACTTCTATGTTTCATGGTAAGATATAATATGATTTGCGAAGTGTCATGTATTCCTCTTCTACACTTCAAATGAATGTAAATGCGACACTTCCTTGCAAGGAAATAGCGTTTGCAGATGTCTACGTATCGTAGAAATAGAGTTCTAATGCTTCTTAAAACGCGATATCGCATCTCATTTCTCTGTTTCATGGTATGATATAATATGATTTGCGATGTGTCATGTATTCCTCTTCTACACTTCAAATGAATGTAAATGCGACACTTCCTTGCAAGGAAATAGCGTTTGCAGATGTTTACCTATCGTAGCAATAGAGTTCTAATGCTTCTTAAAACGCGATATCGCATCTCATTTCTATGTTTCATGGTAAGATATAATATGATTTGCGAAGTGTTATGTATTCCTCGTCTACACTTCAAATGAATGTAAATGCGAAACTTCCTTGCAAGGAAATAGCGTTTGCAAATGTCTACCTATCGTAGCAATAGTACTCTAATGCTTCTTAAAACGCGATATCGCATCTTATTTCTATGTTTCATGGTAAGGTATAATATGATTTGCGAAGTGTCATGTATTCCTCGTCTACACTTCAAATGAATGTAAATGCGACACTTCCTTGCTAGGAAATAGCGTCTGCAGATGTCTAGGTATCGTAGCAATAGAGTTCTAATGCTTCTTAAAACGCGATATCGCATCTCATTTCTATGTTTCATGGTAAGACGTAATATGATTTGCGAAGTGTTAAGTATTCCTCCTCTACACTTCAAATGAATGTAAATGCGACACTTCCTTGCTAGGAAATAGCGTCTGCAGATGTCTAGGTATTGTAGCAATAGAGTTCTAATGCTTCTTAAAACGCGATATCGCATCTCATTTCTATGTTTCATGGTAAGACGTAGTATGATTTGCGAAGTGTTAAGTATTCCTCCTCTACACTTCAAATGAATGTAAATGCGACACTTCCTTGCTAGGAAATAGCGTCTGCAGATGTCTAGGTATCGTAGCAATAGAGTTCCAATGCTTCTTAAAACGCGATTTCGCATCACATTTCTATGTTTCATGGTAAGATATAATATGATTTGCGAAGTGCCATGTATTCCTCTTCTACACTTCAAATGAATGTAAATGCGACACTTCCTTGCAAGGAAATAGCGCTTGCATATGTCTACGTATCGAAGCAATAGAGTTCAAATGCTTCTTAAAACGAGATATTGCATCTCATATCTATGTTTCATGATAAGATATAATATTCATTGGGAAGTGTTATGCATTCCTCGTCTACGATTCAAATGAAAGTAAATGCGACACTTCCTTGCAAGGAAATAACGATTGCAGATGTCTACGTATCGTAGCAATAGAGTTCATATGATTCTTAAAACGCGATATCGCATCTCATTTCTATGTTTCATGGTAAGATATAGCATGATTTGCGAAGTGTTATGTATTCAGCGTCTACACATCAAATGAATGTGAATGCGATACTTCGTCGCTAGGAAATAGCGTTTGCAGATGTCTACGTATCGTAGCATTAGCTTTCTAATGCTTCTTAAAACGCGATATCGCATCTCATATCTATGTTTCATGGTAAGATATAATATGATTTGCGAAGTGCTTTGTGTTCCTCGTCTACACTTCAAATGAATGTGAATGCGACACTTCCTCGCTAGGAAGTAGCGTTTGCAGATGTCTACGTATCGTAGCAATAGATTTCTAATGCTTCTTAAAACGCGATATCGCATCTCATTTCTATGTTTCATGGTAAGATATAATATGATTTGCGAAGTGTTATGTATTCCTCGTCTACACTTCAAATGAATGTAATTGCGACACTTCCTTGCAAGGAAATGGCGTTTGCAGATGTCTACGTATCGTAGCAATAGATTTCTAATGCTTCTTAAAACGCGATATCGCATCTCATTTCTATGTTTCATGGCAAGATATAATCTGATTTGCGAAGTGTTATGTATTCCTCGTCTACACTTCAAATGAATGTAAATGCGACACTTCCTTGCAAGGAAATAGCGTTTGCAGATGTTTACCTATCGTAGCAATAGAGTTCTAATGCTTCTTAAAATGCGATATCGCATCTCATTTCTCTGTTTCATGGTAAGATATAATATGATTTGCGAAGAGTCATGTATTCCTCTTCTACACTTCAAATGAATGTAAATGCGACACTTCCTTGCAAGGAAATAGCGTTTGCAGATGTTTACCTATCGTAGCAATAGATTTCTAATGCTTCTTAAAACGCGATATCGCATCTCATTTCTCTGTTTCATGGTAAGATATAATATGATTTGCGAAGTGTCATGTATTCCTCGTCTACACTTCAAATGAATGTGAATGCGATACTTCCTTGCAAGGAAATAGCGTTTGCAGATGTCTACGTATCGTAGCAATAGCTTTCTGATGCTTCTTAAAACGCAATATCGCATCTCATTTCTATGTTTCATGGTAAGACGTAATATGATTTGCGAAGTGTTATGTATTCCTCCTCTACACTTCAAATGAATGTAAATGCGACACTTCCTTGCTAGGAAATAGCGTCTGCAGATGTCTGGGTATCGTAGCAATAGAGTTCTAATGCTTCTTAAAACGCGATATCGCATCTCATTTCTCTGTTTCATGGTAAGATATAATATGATTTGCGATGTGTCATGTATTCCTCCTCTACACTTCAAATGAATGTGAATGCGATACTTCCTCGCTAGGAAATAGCGTTTGCAGATATCTACGTATCGTAGCATTAGCTTTCTAATGCTTCTTAAAACGCGATGTCGCATCTCATATCTATGTTTCATGGTAAGATATAATATGATTTGCGATGTGTCATGTATTCCTCTTCTACACTTCAAATGAATGTAAATGCGACACTTCCTTGCAAGGAAATAGCGTTTGCAGATGTTTACCTATCGTAACAATAGAGTTCTAATGCTTCTTAAAACGCGATATCGCATCTCATTTCTATGTTTCATGGTAAGACGTAATATGATTTGCGAAGTGTTAAGTATTCCTCCTCTACACTTCAAATGAATGTAAATGCGACACTTCCTTGCTAGGAAATAGCGTCTGCAGATGTCTAGGTATCGTAGCAATAGAGTTCTAATGCTTCTTAAAACGCGATTTCGCATCACACTTCTATGTTTCATGGTAAGATATAATATGATTTGCGAAGTGTCATGTATTCCTCTTCTACACTTCAAATGAATGTAAATGCGACACTTCCTTGCAAGGAAATAGCGCTTGCATATGTCTACGTATCGAAGCAATAGAGTTCAAATGCTTCTTAAAACGAGATATTGCATCTCATATCTATGTTTCATGATAAGATATAATATTCATTGGGAAGTGTTATGCATTCCTCGTCTACGATTCAAATGAAAGTAAATGCGACACTTCCTTGCAAGGAAATAACGATTGCAGATGTCTACGTATCGTAGCAATAGCTTTCTAATGCTTCTTAAAACGCGATATCGCATCTCATTTCTATGTTTCATGATAAGATATAATATGATTTGCGAAGTGTTATGTATTCCTCCTCTACACTTCTAATGAATGTAAATGCGACACCTCCTTGCAAGGAAATAGCGTTTGCAGTTGTCTACCTATCGTAGCAATAGTGTTGTAAAGCTTCTTAAAACGAGATATCGCATCTCATTTCTATGTTTCATGGTAAGATATAACATGATTTGCGAAGTGTTATGTATTCCTCCTCTACACTTCAAATGAATGTAAATGCGACACTTCCTTGCTAGGAAATAGCGTCTGCAGATGTCTAGGTATCGTAGCAATAGAGTTCTAATGCTTCTTAAAACGCAATATCGCATCTCATTTCTATGTTTCATGGTAAGATATAACATGATTTGCGAAGTGTTATGTATTCCTCGTCTACACTTCAAATGAATGTAAATGCGACACTTCCTTGCAGGGAAATAGCGTTTGCTGATGTCTACGTATCGTAGCAATAGAGTTCAAATGCTTCTTAAAACGAGATATTGCATCTCATATCTATGTTTCATGATAAGATATAATATTCATTGCGAAGTGTTATGCATTCCTCGTATGCGATTCAAATGAATGTAAATGCGACACTTCCTTGCAAGGAAATAGCGTTTGCAGTTGTCTACGTATCGTAGCAATAGAGTTCTTATGATTCTTAAAACGCGATATCGCATCTCATTTCTATGTTTCATGGTAAGATGTAATATGATTTGCGAAGTGTTATGTATTCCTCCTCTACACTTCAAATGAATGTAAATGCGACAATTCCTTGCTAGGAAATAGCGTCTGCAGATGTCTAGGTATCGTAGCAATAGAGTTCTAATGCTTCTTAAAACGCGATATCGCATCTCATTTCTCTGTTTCATGGTAAGATATAATATGATTTGCGAAGTGTCATGTATTCCTCTTCTACACTTCAAATGAATGTAAATGCGACACTTCCTTACAAGGAAATTGCGTTTGCAGATGTTTACCTATCGTAGCAATAGAGTTCTAATGCTTCTTAAAACGCGATATCGCATCTCATTTCTATGTTTCATGGTAAGATATAATATGATTTGCGAAGTGTTATGTATTCCTCGTCTACACTTCAAATGAATGTAAATGCGGCACTTCCTCGCTAGGAAGTAGCGTTTGCAGATGTCTACGTATCGTAGCAATAGATTTCTAGTGCTTCTTAAAACGCGATATCGCATCTCATTTCTATGTTTCATGGTAAGATATAATATGATTTGCGAAGTGTTATGTATTCCTCGTCTACACTTCAAATGAATGTAAATGCGGCACTTCCTCGCTAGGAAGTAGCGTTTGCAGATGTCTACGTATCGTAGCAATAGATTTCTAGTGCTTCTTAAAACGCGATATCGCATCTCATTTCTATGTTTCATGGTAAGATATAATATGATTTGCGAAGTGTCATGTATTCCTCGTCTACACTTCAAATGAATGTAAATGCGACACTTCCTTGCTAGGAAATAGCGTCTGCAGATGTCTAGGTATCGTAGCAATAGAGTTCTAATGCTTCTTAAAACGCGATATCGCATCTCATTTCTATGTTTCATGGTAAGACGTAATATGATTTGCGAAGTGTTAAGTATTCCTCCTCTACACTTCAAATGAATGTAAATGCGACACTTCCTTGCTAGGAAATAGCGTCTGCAGATGTCTAGGTATCGTAGCAATAGAGTTCTAATGCTTCTTAAAACGAGATATTGCATCTCATATCTATGTTTCATGATAAGATATAATATTCATTGCGAAGTGTTATGCATTCCTCGTATGCGATTCAAATGAATGTAAATGCGACACTTCCTTGCAAGGAAATAGCGTTTGCAGTTGTCTACGTATCGTAGCAATAGAGTTCAAATGCTTCTTAAAACGAGATATTGCATCTCATATCTATGTTTCATGATAAGATATAATATTCATTGGGAAGTGTTATGCATTCCTCGTCTACGATTCAAATGAAAGTAAATGCGACACTTCCTTGCAAGGAAATAACGATTGCAGATGTCTACGTATCGTAGCAATAGCTTTCTAATGCTTCTTAAAACGCGATATCGCATCTCATTTCTATGTTTCATGGTAAGATATAATATGATTTGCGAAGTGTTATGTATTCCTCCTCTACACTTCTAATGAATGTAAATGCGACACCTCCTTGCAAGGAAATAGCGTTTGCAGTTGTCTACCTATCGTAGCAATAGTGTTGTAAAGCTTCTTAAAACGAGATATCGCATCTCATTTCTATGTTTCATGGTAAGATATAACATGATTTGCGAAGTGTTATGTATTCCTCCTCTACACTTCAAATGAATGTAAATGCGACACTTCCTTGCTAGGAAATAGCGTCTGCAGATGTCTAGGTATCGTAGCAATAGAGTTCTAATGCTTCTTAAAACGCAATATCGCATCTCATTTCTATGTTTCATGGTAAGATATAACATGATTTGCGAAGTGCTATGTATTCCTCGTCTACACTTCAAATGAATGTAAATGCGACACTTCCTTGCAGGGAAATAGCGTTTGCTGATGTCTACGTATCGTAGCAATAGAGTTCAAAAGCTTCTTAAAACGAGATATTGCATCTCATATCTATGTTTCATGATAAGATATAATATTCATTGCGAAGTGTTATGCATTCCTCGTATGCGATTCAAATGAATGTAAATGCGACACTTCCTTGCAAGGAAATAGCGTTTGCAGTTGTCTACGTATCGTAGCAATAGAGTTCTTATGATTCTTAAAACGCGATATCGCATCTCATTTCTATGTTTCATGGTAAGATGTAATATGATTTGCGAAGTGTTATGTATTCCTCCTCTACACTTCAAATGAATGTAAATGCGACAATTCCTTGCTAGGAAATAGCGTCTGCAGATGTCTAGGTATCGTAGCAATAGAGTTCTAATGCTTCTTAAAACGCGATATCGCATCTCATTTCTCTGTTTCATGGTAAGATATAATATGATTTGCGAAGTGTCATGTATTCCTCTTCTACACTTCAAATGAATGTAAATGCGACACTTCCTTACAAGGAAATTGCGTTTGCAGATGTTTACCTATCGTAGCAATAGAGTTCTAATGCTTCTTAAAACGCGATATCGCATCTCATTTCTATGTTTCATGGTAAGATATAATATGATTTGCGAAGTGTTATGTATTCCTCGTCTACACTTCAAATGAATGTAAATGCGGCACTTCCTCGCTAGGAAGTAGCGTTTGCAGATGTCTACGTATCGTAGCAATAGATTTCTAGTGCTTCTTAAAACGCGATATCGCATCTCATTTCTATGTTTCATGGTAAGATATAATATGATTTGCGAAGTGTTATGTATTCCTCGTCTACACTTCAAATGAATGTGAATGCGATACTTCCTGGCTAGGAAATAGCGTTTGCAGATGTCTACGTATCGTAGCAATAGCTTTCTAATGCTTCTTAAAACGCGATATCGCATCTCATTTCTATGTTTCATGGTAAGATATAATATGATTTGCGAAGTGTCATGTATTCCTCGTCTACACTTCAAATGAATGTAAATGCGACACTTCCTTGCTAGGAAATAGCGTCTGCAGATGTCTAGGTATCGTAGCAATAGAGTTCTAATGCTTCTTAAAACGCGATATCGCATCTCATTTCTATGTTTCATGGTAAGATATAACATGATTTGCGAAGTGTTATGTATTCCTCGTCTACACTTCAAATGAATGTAAATGCGACACTTCCTTGCTAGGAAGTAGCGTCTGCAGATGTCTAGGTATCGTAGCGATAGTGTTCTAATGCTTCTTAAAAGGCGATATCGCATCTCACTTCTATGTTTCATGATAAGATATAATATTCATTGCGAAGTGTCATGTATACCTCGTATTCACTTCAAAAGAATGTAAATGCGACACTCGCATGCTAGGAAATATTGTTTGCAGATGTCCACGTATCACAGCAATAGAGTACTAATGCCTCTTAAAACGAGATGTCGTATTTCATTTCTATGTTTCGTAATAAGATATAATATTCATTGTGTAATGTTATGTATACCTCGTATTCACTTCAATGGAATGTAAGTGCGACATTTCCTTGCTAGGAAATATTGTTTGCAGATGTCTACGTAGATTAGCAATAGAGTTCTGATGCTTCTCAGAACGCAATATAGCACCTCATGTCTATGTTTCATGATAAGATATAATATTCATTGCGAAGTGTCATGTATATCTCGTATTCACTTCAAAAGAATGTAAATGCGACACTTCCATGCTAGGAAGTAGCGTTTGCAGATGTTTATATATCGTGGCAATAGAGTTCTAATGCTTCCTAAAACGCGATATCGCATCTCACTTCTATGTGTCATGATAAGATATAATATTCATTGCGAAGTGTCATGTATACCTCGTATTCACTTCATAAGAATGTAAATGCGACACTTACATGCTAGGAAATAGCGTTTGCAGATGTCTACGTATCGTAGCGATAGTGTTTTAATGCTACTTAAAACGAGATGTCGCATTTCATTTCTATGCTTCGTGATAAGATACAATATTCATTGTAGAGTGTTATGTATACCTCGTATTCACTTCAAAATAATGTAAATGCGACACTTCCTTGCTAGGAAATAACATTTGCAGATGTCTACGCATCGTAGCAATAGGTTCTAGTGCTACTTAAATCGTGATATCGCATCTCGATTCTGTGTTTCGAGATAAGATATAATATTCATTGCCATGTGTTATGTATACCTCGTATTATCTTCAAAAGAATGTAAATGCGGCACTTCCATGCTAGGAAATAGGGTTTGCAGATGTCTACGTATCGTAGCAATAGAGTTTTAATGCTACTTAAAACGAGTTGACGCATTTCATTTCTGTGTTTCGTGATAAGATACAATATTCATTGTGGAGTGTTATGTATTCCTCGCATTCACTTCAAAAGAATGTAAATGCGACACTTCCTTGCTAGGAAATATTGTTTGCAGATTTTTACGTATCGTAGCAATAGAGTTCTAATGCTTCTTAAAACGCGATATCGCATCTCACTTCTATGTTTCATGATAAGATATAATATTCATTGCGAAGTGTCATGTATACCTCGTATTCTCTTCAAAAGAATGTAAATGCGACACTTCCTTGCTAGGAAATAGCGTTTCCAGATGTCCGCGTATCGTAGCAATAGAGTTCCAATGCTTCTTAAATCGCGATATCGCATTTCATTTCTATGTTTCATGATAAGATATAATATTCATTGCGACGTGTTATCGTTGCCTCGCATACACTTCAAACGAATGTAAGAGCGACACTTCCTTGCTAGGAAATAGCGTTTGCAGATGTCACCGTATCATAGCAATAGAGTTCTAATGCTTCTCAAAACTCGATATCGCATCTCATGTCTATGTTTCATGATAAGATGTAATACTCATTGCTAAGCGTCATGTATACCTCGCATACACTTCAAATGAATGTCAAGGCGACATTTCCTTGCTAGGAAGTCGCGTTTGCAGATGTCTACGTATCGTAGCAATAGAGTTCTAATGCTTCTTAAAACGCGATATCGCATCTCATTCCAATTTTAAAGATAAAATATAATATTCATTGTGCATTGTTATGTATATCTCGTATTCACATCAAAGGAATATTAATGCGACGCTTCCTTGCTAGGAAATGGCGTTTGCAGATGTCTAGGTATTGATACAATAGAGTTCTAATGCTTCTTAAAACGCGATATCGCATCTCATTCCTATGTTACATGATAAGACATAATATTCATTGCGAAGTGTCACTTTTACCTCGCATACACTTCAAGTGAATGTAAATGCGACACTTTCTTGCTAGGATTTAGCGTTTGCAGATGTCTACGTATCGAAGCAATAGAGTTCTAATGCCTCTTAAAACGGGATATCGCATCTCATTGCTATGTTTCATGATAAGATATAATATTCATTGCGAAGTATTATGTATACCTCGTCTATACTCCGAATGAAAGTAAATGCCACACTTCCTTGCTGGGAAATAGCGTTTCGAGATGTCTACGTATCGAAGAAAGAGAGTTCTATTTCTTCTTAAAACACGACATGGCATCCTATTTCTATGTTTCATGATAGTTTGTAATATTCATTGCGAAGTGTTATGTATACCTCGCCTACACTTCAAAAGAATGTAAATGTCACACATCCTTGCTAGGAAATGCGCTTCCAGGTGTCTAGGTATCGAAGCAGTGGAGTTCTAATGCTTTTTAATACGCGATATCGCATCTCATTTCTATGTTTCATGATAAGATATAATATTCATTGCAAAGTGTCATGTATACCTCGTATTCACTTCAAAAGAATGTAAACGCGACACTTCCTTACGAGGAAGTAACGTTTCCATTTGTTTACTTATCGGAGCAATAGAGTTCTATTGCTTCATTCAACACGATGTCGCAAGTCATTTCAATGATTCATGGTAAATTGCAATGTTCTTTGCAATATGTTACATTTGTCTGCATCTAGACCTTAGAAGGATGTGAATCCTATACTTACTTGCAACAGAATATCGTTTCCAGATCTCTACGTGTCCAAGCAAGACATTTCTAATACTTCATGCAGCGCGATGACGCATCTCATTTCAACGTTTCAATGCAAAGAATCTGTAATCATATGTCCATAACATTGTGCTTAACTGTTAGAGGTCTTCAATAGAATGTGAACTATATAATTCCATGCAACGGCATGGCGCTCCGTAGTGTCTGTCTGTTAAAGCAATCGAGCTAAAATTCTCCATGCAATGCGCTGGCGCATCCCATTTCATCGTTTTAAAGTAAGAATGCTGTAATCTCTTATGCATAGCTCTATGCTTATCTGCTTTAAAACTTCATAAGAATGTAAATTCTACAGCTCCATGCAACAGGATTGCCCTTCGTAGTGTCTACATGTCGAGACAATAGAGTACTAATGCATTATACAATGCCATGACTCATCTCATTTCAACGTTTCGAATTAAGTGAGCTGTAATCTTCTATGAAAAGCATTATAATTATCTGCTTCTATTCTACAATAGAATGTGAATTCTATAGATCCAAGCAACAGGAGGGCAGGCCCTCCACCATCCTACTGCCTGCCCTGATGCGAGCAAAGGATTCCCAGGGCCACTCAAACCGCGACCAACAACTATCTTAGACTCTAACCGATTCATCGTTATGCGTTTTCCATTAAGCTTGCCGGGATCAGTGATATTGATTCGCGCAATCTAAATTATTATTTTCTTTTTAAGTTTCTCGATTTTTTTAGTTTCTCTCACGATATCGTCTATTTCGTTGTACCTTCCCCTTACAGTATGGTAAATAATCTGTTGTTTGATATTTCTAGGATTTCCTCTTAATAAATGCAATGCTTCCACATATTTTCTTTCTCTTTCTCTTTAGTTACATTGTTGTTATTTTATGCTTTTCACCCTCCACATTCCCTCTCTACACCATCTCGGAACAGGCTTTATACGATTACTGCAGGATGACGCCCCGGTCTCGTTACACCGAGATCGAGTGTTCTCTCTTGCATCCGTTGATTTATATATGTTATATATTGGAGAATATTTCCTCTTATCCTTTGTGTTCTTCCAATGAAATTACATAGACAGAGGTACGAGCTAGTTCTGCACGTCTATTTGAAACAACATTAAATCACCTTGTTAAACAATAATATATTAAATGTGACTTGGACTTTTAAATTTGAATTTATAAACATCTAACAGGTAAATATGTCTTTCTTACTATTCATATCATTATACATTCAGTGATTTATTGTGTGCTGTGATTTGATATATTAACTGCTTGATTATATTTTGCAATGAACTTTGCGTACCAAACATTGTTTTTACTCCTGATGGGAGTGGATAGTTCTTCGTTTTATATTCTTATATCGCATTCATTATAAAAGTATATGATATCCTTCTTATGCAGTCATGTATGATTATGTACTGTGACGGTTTTTCCCGTTTCAATCCTCCAGAAAAGGGTATATAGAACCAATAATAACGGGGTATCCAGAAGTTTAATCCGGGGTTATATCGGGGTACAGAATATCCGCGTGATTCGGCAACGCGAAGTACAGAACAATAAATTTCCTATCCAGCGAGTATTTCGAAGCTGCGAGGCTGGGACTTTTTGGGCGCCAGCTACTCAAAAAGTAGCAAAAACTAGTAAACCACGCAACCCGGGGAAACCCGGTTCAAGATAACCCTCGAAATTTCGGAATACTCTTTCGCACTTCTAGCCGAGTGCGCAAATTAGGGTCGCGGGATACTGAACTCACGGCTTCTTCCTAGATTGCCTCGACGCGGTATTACAAAAGGGTATACGACACGCCGCGAATGACCGTGGATCACCACCCGTTATACAATACAAATTACAAAACGCGATATCACAATTGCGGCAGGGAACAAATGGGACGCTTTAGCGTATAAGGACTCACGTTCTCGTTTCCAACAAGTATGGATCTCGTTCAGTCCGTCTACCTCTCTCTCCCTCTCTCTCTCTCTCTCTCTCCTCCGAATCGCTCCGTATAATCGCTTGCTCGGTTGCTCGCTAAGTAGTCGCTATGTCGTTCAGAAGAATAAGAGGCTGTCTTCGTGCTGGCTAGCTCATTATATAGGTTTGCTGGGGGTCTTCGGATCCCCTTAGATCCTCCTTAGGGCTCCTTGATGGGGTAGGGCCATACGCTTCGGTATTGTTCGGGGCATCGATCGGTGGATTTCGGCGATCTTCCCTGATCGCCCCCTCTGGTGTGTCTAGAGGGGGTCCTCTGGATTATTTGAACTGCGGCGCGTGTCGCGCGCCGCGCTTTCCACGGCTCACCTGCAATTCCGCTGTGCATCTTGAGTTTACCTCTCCATGGGCTCAAGGGAGTGGTAGAGGTCCTTCTCACACCCGAGAACCATCCTGTTTGTCTCCATGGACTATGGCAGCGGTCTTATTGTTGCAGAGCTCTGGATCGTATCCTTCGGGCTTCAGGGTCTCTTCTTGCTCACTTCCCGACTCCTCCACCGTCGAGCCCGTCACGCTACCTCGGCGCACAGCCCTTCCGCGAACCTGCGGTCTTATTATCCGCCGAAGAGGCGTCTTATAGGTCGCTTCTTCCATCAGCTCGCCAGTCTTATCCGTCGAACGGAGAGAGAGAAACGAACGGTAGGGGGGGGGGGGGAAGGTTCTACCATCGTGTATTTCACGCTCCTCGCAAATACAGCTATCGCAATGGTCCGTGTCGCGCTTCTCGCATGGGTGGTGATCTGCGAGCTAGTCTAACCGAAGCAGGGGGGGGGGGGGTGTGCGAGCCTTGTGACGTCACCACGTCACAGTACATACAAATTTGCGATTAAGTAGCTATGTGTTCAAATTCAATTCGGAATAATGCACTAAAAAGCATCCCAGATAACAAACGGCAAGATGGTAGCGACACCACGCCGGCACTATATTGCCACTTCCGAGGAGTGTCAACTGATTCGTAGTCATCTGTGACCGGATTCGTTAACTAAAATGCCAGAACGTGTTACCAGCACATTCTAGACAAGCGAATCGCACAGCACCAGCACTATGGTCACACGCGTATCATCGCTCCATTCATGAATCTCCTCAGCAATGACGCAGGATCACATTTGGCAATGGGAACCTGTGCTTTCATACAAATTAGAACCGTTAGATGTCAGTAGATGTTCAGCATATGAGTATTGATAGACATTTTGATGGTCGTTTTCCTATATTTATAGTTATTGAGCGAGTCGTATATATTTCTTTCAATCCATCATAGACTAAAAATATTATTTATCAAAAAAATATTACTTATAAAATAAAAATTCATGCTGTTGCGTCCCTAACTTCGCCTTGTGTAATTTTTGAAATAACATGCTGTCATCGTATTTAATGTAACCCTCAATTGCATGAATTTGCAACAATAAATTGAAGAAAATATATATAAAATAAGTGTGTATATTTTTATGACAAAGTAATTATCGACTTTATGGAAAAAATCGTCCTATCGAGCTAGTTTATAGAAAATAATAAAATCGAGTTCTTATATCTTTGTTTTGTGCCGGTGTATCTATTTTGGAATCAAAATAAATAAATTGCACAGTTTAGTCATTTTTCATATTTGCTTATAATTTTTATGGAAACAGCTTCCCCATTAGTAAATGTCAGCCTACGCCACAACCACGCGTGTAGCTATGGTGAGCTGATAGTGTCATTGTCACGGCCGTGTAGCCCGTGTGCTATATCTCGGTGCTTTAATAGTGCCGTGATACGAATGCCGCCCCAGTACTAACAGTATGCCATTTCGAAAGCTGAGTAGGAGCACTTTGTTAGCACAGTTCTGTCACGGAATTCGTTCCATCCGTTGTCATTGGCGTGCCAATCACTGGCTGCTTGGGATATTGTAGTGCATGAGGCAGACTTGTTCCTTATCATCGTCAAGGAGATGGATTTTCACTCCCCTCTTTTTGAATTTTTTAAATTATTGTTTGGAATTTTTGCCGCTTCTGTATCTCTATGACCGCATTGTGGATTCAACTTATGTACGATCTTTTTGGTCTTCATCTTTTATTACATGTAATATTATATATGTGATGCACGTTTGTTATGTAATGCTCCGATTTGTAAGCCTCAGATACTTTTATTCTTTGGTAAAGCAACTTATTCGATTAATATATATTTATTAGACATAGATATAAACAATTAGAAAAATGTTATTGAAACGCTATTAAATATGTTGTTGCAATTATATATTTAAGGTCTGAAGATGTAGATGCAATTAATGTCCGATATTTTACGTGATCCAATCGACGTATCAAGTGAGGATATGAAATTTAAAAATCTTTTACTATTCTTCGACCCCTTTACATGTTACATGAATGATAAGTTCTGCAAGACAAGAAGCCTCAATTAGTGAGATATCTAGGAACATAAATAATTTGTAAGTAACACATCTTTTCTCTTCGAAATATTTGCCTTTGCATAGAATAGAACGTATAGATATAATTGCCTGTTTTTTACCCATTTCGGTCCAATTCTATTATAGCCTTTGAGCAGAAGTAATATTGATTATACTTGATTTTTGCAATAGTTCTTTAATTAACAGATTTTATTAACCTAGAATCATCATTTGACGGATGTATCAATCTACTTTGTAGCTCCATCAGTTTCTTTTTCTGCTCGCTACTTTCCATTTTCAGTTCCGTATACTTATCCTTTATCACCATCATATATGTTGCGTAAAATTACAATAACTTTTTGTCCTCAAATTTTGCGGATATTTCAATTAAATTTCCTTTGATTAAATAAACGGAAATTAAAAAACAGTGGCACGTACCATTTCTTGGAAACGTTGTATCGTAATTTGCATCTGACTGTTTTGAAAGGCACGCACTTTACTTAACGTTTGAAATGATTCGGTTAGCGAAGTAAAGTAATATTCTACTTTCGAAATTGTTGGCTCTTGTAATTCTAAGGCAAATATATTCATCTGTCGACAGCGTGAACATTGTTTTTTGGCAAAATTCCAGAAAAACAAATATACTATAAGTAAAATAATAAACATCATAATATTAAATTTAACTCTGTTCATCGTTGCCTTGTTGGACACATCCGTAACAATATACAGGGTGGGGCAGTAATAATTATCACCTCAGATATCCACGAAACTATAAGTTTCATAGAAGTTTTTGCTAATATAAAATTGCACAGTACAAAGGGGCCATCCGTTGATGAAAATAGTTTTTTTGTAAGTGGAGTTATGTTGGACCTATGAAGGTTACCTTCATTTTTTAAAATGAATTGGTATGTCCATTCTTCCGTAATACGATAGAGCATTTTAATGCAAGTTTAACGATCTGTAACACGAAGGCATTGAAGGTTACAAAAAGTAAAGAAAGGCGATAATACTCACAGTTTTGATAGTAAATGAAACATACGTATTGTAAACAGTGGTGGAAGGCGTAATACTTACCGTTTACTTCACTGTGAATAAACACTTTTCGAAGAGCATTTCAATAGTTTGCAGCATAAGTTAAACATGATAAGATTAGTATTGAAGAATCGGTTCGAATACGTTTGGTTAGGCTGTTCTTTGTGTCGTTCATTTTATAAGTACAGAGCTGCGGATTCCTGAGGACAGCTCACAAAATTGTTGAACTATGGAAGATTATCATTGTGAATTTGAATCAAAAGGTAATTAAATTCCATTAGATTGTAAACAGATCTCAATGTTTCATTTTAGATAATAAGATTAAATACTCTTTACAAAACTACAAGAATGGATACATACTTTTCTGTTATTATTACTTCATAAAGAATTATAATTGCAATTATATAGTTCATTACGATAAAGAATATTTCTCAGAAAATTCTAAATACTAAATAAAAGAATCAAGTAAAACATTTTTAATAATTACGAATATGAAAAATACTTGAACATTCCAATAGAAAGATGTCTAAACAGGAGCTAGAAAAGTCAAACATTCAATTTCAATTCCAGAATTCATCTATAAGAGGTAAAATGTTTCGAAAGCTTTAATTACAGTCTTTAATGCAAGCAGTTGGGCAGTATTTCAATTTTTAAGAAAATTGATGAAAGTCAACCATTTTGAAGTGGTCAGAATCTTTGACGTTTGAGCAATAAGTGAATAACAAATAACTGCATAAATTCCAGGCTTAAAAACTTATGGATTAAATCCTATGCAGACTCGTTTATGAGCGAGATACTAAATAATAATCCACACTAAGTAATCATTTTAAAACTTAAACGATTACATCTCGCGAACTATCAAAGATATCAGAAGCGTGAAAAGTATGTGGTTTATCAAAAACTCTTCTAAAAGAACGGACGAAGTCAATAGAAATCTTTGTTGAAGTAAGCAAGTTCTAAAGTTCTAAGCAACGCGATGGCCCTTATCTGCCTATGTTTCACAGCAAGTAAGTTCTGAATTTCTATGAAATCCGATGGAATTTATCACTACTAACGTTTCAAAGTAAGTTCTCAAAATTCTCAGTTCTACGTTTAAAACTATGTGTGTTCTATATATCTATGTAAAGTGATGGTTCCTATTAGTTGTGACGGAAACCTATATATAGTAAGTCAGGGAAGCTCGAAGGGGTTAATTATCTAAATGCTTTAAGGTGTAAAACGTATTTTAATCTAAAGCGATCTATCGTTCCGAGGTATCCGCTCACGTACAACTTTTCTTGGGCGCCAGCTGCTCAGAAAGTAGCAAAGGGATAGACTACACGACCCCGGGAACCCTGGGGCGGAACAACCCATGAAACATCGAAATGCTCCTCCTCTCGACTACGCCTAGCCAAGTACACACACTTAGGTCGCGAGATACTGAAGTCACGGCATGTTAATTTATGATCTCGACGTGGGTTTAACTAACAAGGGCTACGGGAAACTACGCAACACGCCGCAAATTACCGGGTAGTATCTTTGGAAGTGTAGCCGAGGTATACATAATACTTCGCAATGAATATTATAACTTACCTTGAAACCCAGAAATGAGATGCGATATTGCGTTTTAGAATTACTAGATCTCTAATGCTTCGATACGTGGACATCTGGAAACGCTATTTCCAAAGAAGGAAGTGTCGCATTTACATTCATTGGTATTGTAGACGAGGTATACATAACACTTCCCAATGAATATTATATCTTATCATGAAACAGAGAAATGAGATGCGATATCGCGTTTTAAGAAGCATTGGAACTCTAATACTTCGATACGTAGATAACTGGAAACGCATTTTCCTAGCAAGGAAGTGTGGCGTTTTCATTCTTTTGTAGTGTAGACGAGGTATACACATCAATTGTCACCGAATATTATATCATAGCATGAAACATAGAAATGAGATGCGATATCGCGTCTAAGAAGCATTAGAACTCTAATGCTTCTTTACGTGGACATCTGGAAACGCTAATTCCTAAGAAGCAAGTGTCGCATTTACATTCGCTGGTATTGTAGACGAGATACACATAACACTTCGCAATGAATATAACACCTTATCATGAAACATAGAAATGGGAAGCGATAGCGCGTTTTGAAACGCATTAGAGCTCTATTGCCTCGATACGCAGACATCTGGAAAACTTATTCCTAAGAAGGAAGTGTGGCATTTACATTCTTTTGAAGTGTAGGCGAGGTATACATAACACTTCGCAATGTATATTATATCTCATCATTGAAACATAGAAATGAGATGCGATATCGCATTCTAAGAAGCATTAGTACTCTTAGCTTCGATACGTAGACATCTGGAAACGCAATTCCTAGCAAGGAAGTGTGGCATTTACATTCTTTTGAAGTGCAACGAGGTATAGATAGCACTTCGCAATTAATATTATATCTTATCATGAAACATAGAACTGCGGTGCGATATCGCGTTTTAAGGGGCATTACAACTCTATTGCTTCGATACGTAGACATGTGCAAACGCTATTTCCTAGCAAGGAAGTGTGGCATTTACATTCTTTTCAAGTGTAGACGAGGCATACATAACACTTCGCAATGAATATGATATCTTATCATGAAACGTAGAAATGAGATGCGTTATCGCGATTTAAGAAGCATTAGAACTCCATTGCTTCGATACGTGGACAACAGGAAACGCATTTCCATGATGGAAGTGTGCAATTTACATTCTTTTGAAGTGGACACGACGTATGCATAACACTTCGCAATGAACATTATATCTTATCATGAAACACAGAATTGAGATGCGATATCGCGTTTAAAGAAGCATTAGAACCCTATTACTTTGATACGTAGACATCTGAAAAGGCATTTCCTAGCAAGGAAGTGTGGCATTCACATTCCTTTGAAGTGTAGGCGAGGTATACATAGCACATCGCAATGAATATTATATTGTATCATGAAAAATAGAAATGAGATGCGATGTCGCGTTTTAAGAAGCATTAGAACTATACTGCTTCGATACGTAGACATCTAGAAACTCTATTTCCCAGCAAGGACGTATGACATTTACATTCTATGGAAGTGTAGACGAGGTATACATAGCACTTCGCGATGCATATTATATCTTATTATGAAAGAGAAGAAGTGAGATGCGATAGCGCGTTTTAAGAAGCATCAGAACACCATTGCTTCGATACGTAGACATCTGGAAACGCTATTTCCTAGAAAGCACATGTGACATTTACATTCTGTTGAGTGTATGCGAGGTATACGTAACACTTCGCAATAAATATTATGTCATATCATGAAACATAGAATTGAGATGCGGTATCGCATTTGAAGAAGCATTAGAACTCTACTGCTTCGATACGTGGACTTCTGGAAACGGTACTTCCTAGCAAAAAAGTGTCGCATGTACATTCCATTGAAGTGTACCTGAGGCATACACAACACTTCGCAATGAATATTATATCTCATCATGAAACATTGAAATGAGATTCGATATCGCGTTTTGAGAAGCATTAGAACCGAATTTCTTCAATACGTATACATCTGGAAACGCATTTCCTAGCAAGGAAGTGTCGCATTTACTATCATTTGAAGTGTAGACTAGGAATACATAACACTTCGCAATGAATATTATATCTTATCATGAAACATAGAAGTGAGATGCGATATCGCGTTTTAAGAAGCATTAGAACTCTATTTTTACGATACGTAGACATCTGCAAACAATATTTCCTACCAAGGAAGTGTCGCATTTACATTCTTTTGAAGCGAATACGAGGTATACATAACACTCCACAATGAATATTATATCTTCTCACGAAACATAGAAATGAATTGCGACATCTCGTTTTAAGAAGCATTAGAACTCTATTGCTACGATACGTAGACATCTGCAAACGATACTTCCTAGCATGGAAGTGTCTCATTTACATTCTTGTGATGTGAATACGAGATATACATGACACTTCGCAATGAATATTATATCTTATAATGAAACATAGAAATGGGATGCGATATCGCTATTTAAGAAGCAATAGAACTCTATTGCTTCGATAAGTAGACATCTGGAAACGCTATTTCCTAGAAAGGAAGTGGCGCATTTACATTTATTTGAAGTGTAGACGAAGTATACATAACACTGCACAATGTATATTATATCTTATCTCGAAACATAGAAGTGAGATGCGATATCGCGTTCTAAGAAGCATTAGAACTCTATTGCTACGATACGTAGACATCTGCAAACGCTATATCCTAGCAGGCAATAATCGCTTTTGCATTCTTTTGAAGTGAATACGAGGTATGCATGACACTTCGCAATGGATATTATATCTTATCATGAAACATAGAAGTGAGATGCGATATCGCGTTCTAAGAAGCATTAGAACTCTATTGCTACGATACGTAGACATCTGCAAACGCTATATCCTAGCAGGCAATAATCGCTTTTGCATTCTTTTGAAGTGAATAGGAGGTATACATGACACTTCGTAATGAGTATAATATCTTATCATGAAACATAGAAGAGAGATGCGATATCGCGTTTTAAGAAGCATTAGAACTCTATGGCCTCGATGCGGAGACATCTGCAGACGCTATTTCCTAGCATGGAAGTCTCGCACTTACATTCTTTTGAAGTGAATACGGGGTATACGTGACACTTCGCAATGAATATTTTATCTTATCACGAAACCTATAAATGAGATGCGATATCGCCATTTTAGTAGCATTAGAATTTCATTGCTACGATATGTAGACATCTGCAAACGCTATTTCCTAGAAAGGAATAGTCGCATTTACATTCTTTTGAAGTGAATACGAGGTATACATGGCACTTCGCAATGAATATTATATCTTATCACGAAACATGGAAGTGAGATGCGATATGGCTTTTTAGAAGCATTAGAACGCTATTGCTACGATACGTAGACATCTGCAAACGCTATTTCCTAGGATGGAAACGTCGCATTTACATGCTTTTGAAGTGAATACGAGGTATACATGACACTTCGCAATGAATATATATCTTATCATGAAACATAGAAAAGACATGCGATATCGCGTTTTAAGAAGCATTAGGACTCTATTGCTACGATACGTAGACATCTGCGAGCGCTATTTCCTAGCATGGAAGTGTCGCATTTACGTTCTTTTGAAGTGAATTCGTGGTATACATGACACTTCGGAATGAACATTATAACTTATCACGAAACATAGAATTGAGATGCGATATCGAGATCTAAGAAGCATTAGAAATCTATTGCTACGATATGTAGACATCTGCAAACGCTATTTTCTAGCAAGGAAGTGTCGCATTTACATTCGTTTGGAGTGAATACGAGGTATACATAACATTACACACTGAATATTATATCTTATTACGAAACATAGAAATGAAATACGACATCTCGTTTTAAGAAGCATTAGGACTCTTTTGCTACGATACGTAGACATCTGCAAACGCTATTTCCTAGGATGGAAACGTCGCATTTACATGCTTTTGAAGTGAACACGAGGTATACATGACACTTCGCAATGAATATATATCTTATCATGAAACATAGAAGAGACATGCGATATCTCGTTTTAAGAAGCATTAGAACTCTATTGCTACGATACGTAGACATATGCAGACGCTATTTCCTAGCATGGATGTGTCGCATTTACATTCATTTGAAGTGAATACGAGGTATACATAACATTACACAATGAATATTATATCCTATTACGAAACATAGAAATGAAATACGACATCTCGTTTTAAGAAGCATTAGGACTCTTTTGCTACGATACGTAGACATCTGCAAACGCTATTTCCTAGGATGGAAACGTCGCATTTACATGCTTTTGAAGTGAACACGAGGTATACATGACACTTCGCAATGAATATATATCTTATCATGAAACATAGAAGAGACATGCGATATCGCGTTTTAAGAAGAATTAGAACTCTATTGCCTCGACGTGTAGATATCTGCAGACGCTATTTCCTAGCATGGAAGTGTCGCATTTACATTCTTTTGAAGTGAATACGAGATATACATGACACTTCGCAATGAATATTATATCTTATCATGAAACATAGGTATGAGGTGCTATATCGCGTTTTGAGAAGCATTAGAACTCTATT
Source organism: Xylocopa sonorina (assembly GCF_050948175.1). Classification (NCBI taxonomy): domain Eukaryota; kingdom Metazoa; phylum Arthropoda; class Insecta; order Hymenoptera; family Apidae; genus Xylocopa; species Xylocopa sonorina. Next base: position 642,631 of record NW_027490210.1, on the reverse strand, counting down.
GCTACGATACGTAGACATCTGCAAAGTCTATTTCCTAGCATGGAAGGGTCGCATTTACATTCTTTTGAAGTGAGTACGGGTATACATATCACTCCATAGTGAATATTATATCTTATCATGAAACATAGAAGTGAGATGCGATATCGCGTTCTAAGAAGCATTAGAACTCTATTGCTACGATTCGTATACATCTGCAGACTCTGTTTCCTAGCATGGAAGTCTCGCACTTACATTCTTTTGAAGTGAATACGAGGTATTCGTGACACTTCGCAATGAATACTTTATCTTATCACGAAACCTATAAATGAGATGCGATATCGCGATTTTAGTAGCATTAGAATTTCATTGCTACGATATGTAGGCATCTGCAAACGCTATTTCCTAGAAAGGAATAGTCGGATTTACATTCTTTTGAAGTGAAGACGAGGTATACATGGCACTTCGCAATGAATATGATATCTTATCACGAAACATAGAAATGAAATGCGATATCTCGTTTTAAGAAGCATTAGGGCTCTATTGCTACGATACGTAGACATCTGCGAGCGCTATTTCCTAGCATGGAAGTGTCGCTTTTACGTTCTTTTGAAGTGAATTCGTGGTATACATAACACTTCGCAATGAATATTATATCTTATCACGAAACATAGAAGTGAAATGCGACATCTCGTTTTAAGAAGCATTAGGACTCTTTTGCTACTATACGTAGATATCTGCAAACGCTATTTCCTGGGATGGAAACGTCGCATTTACATACTTTTGAAGTGAATACGAGGTTACATGACACTTCGCAACGAATGTTATATCTTATCACGAAACATAGAAATGAGATGTGGTATCGCGATTTAAGTAGCATTAGAACGCTATTGATACGACACGTAGACATCTGCAAACGCTATTTCCTAGCAAGCAATAGTCGCATTTACATTCTTTTGAAGTGAATACGAGGTATACATAACACTTCGCAGTGAATATTATATCTAATCACGAAACATAGATATGAAATGCGACATCTCGTTTTAAGAAGCATTAGGACTCTTTTGCTACGATACGTAGACATCTGCAAACGCTATTTCCTAGGATGGAAACGTCGCATTTACATTCTTTTGAAGTGAATACGACGTGTACATGACACTTCGCAATGAACATTATATCTTATCATGTATCATAAAAGTGAGATGCGATATCGCGTTTTAAGAAGCATTAGAACCCTATTGCCTCGATGCGGAGATATCTGCAAAGGCTATTTCCTAGAATGGAAATGTCACTTTTACATTCTTTTGAAGTGAATACGAGGTGTACATGACACCTCGCAATGAATATTATATCTTATCACGAAACATAGAAATGAGATGCGACATCGCGATTTAAGTAGCATTAGAATTCTATTGCTACGATACGTGGACATCTGAATACGCTATTTCCTAGCAAGGAAGTGTCGCATTTACATTCGTTTGGAGGGAATACGAGGTATACATGACACTTCGCAATGAATATTATATCTTATCATGAAACATAGAAGTGAGATGCGATATCGCGTTTTGAGAAGCATTAGAACTCTATTGCTACGATACGTAGACATCTGCAATCACTATTTCCTAACAACCAATAGTCGCATTTACATTCTTTTGAAGTGAATTCGAGGTTTACATGACACTTCGGAATGAATATTATAACTTATCACGAAACATAGAAATGAGATGCGATATCGCGATCTAAGAAGCATTAGAACCCTATTTCCTCGATGCGGAGATATCTGCATACGCTATTTCCTAGCATGGAAGTGTCGCATTTACATTCTTTTGAAGTGAATTCGAGGTATACATGACAATTCGGAATGAATATTATATCTTATCACGAAACATACAAATGAGATGCGATATCGCGATTTAAGTAGCATTAGAACACTATTGCTACGATACGTAGACATCTGAATACGCTATTTCCCAGCAAGGAAGTGTCGCATTTACATTCAGTTGAAGTGTATGCGAGGTATACATGATACTTCGCAATTGATATCATATATTATCATGAAACACAGAAATGAGAAGCGATATCGCATTTTGAGAAGCATTAGAACACTATTGCATCGATACGTAGACATCTGCAAACGCTATTCCCTAGCAAGGAAGTTTCGCATTTACATTCATTTTAAGTGTATGCGAGGTATACATGACACATCGCAATGAATATTATATATTATCATGAAACATAGAAATGAGAAGCGATATCGCATTTTGAGAAGCATTAGAACTCTAACGCCACGATACGTAGACATCTGCAAACGCTATTTCCTAGGAAGGAAGTGTCGCATTTACATTCTTTTGAAGTGAATACGAGGTATTCATAACACTGCACAATGAATATTATATCTCATCATGAAATATTGAAATGAGATGCGATGTCGAGATTTGTGAAGCATTAGATTTCTATTGCTTCGAAACGTAGACATGTGCAAACGCTACTTCCTAGCAAGGAAGTGTCGCATTTTCATTCTTTTGAAAGGAATTCGAGGTATACATGACACTTCGCAATGAATATTATATCTTATCAGGAAACGTAGGTATGAGATGCGATATGAACGATTTAAGAAGCATTAGAAATCTATTGCTTCGATACGTAGACATCTGCAATCGCTATTTCCTAGCAAGGAAGTGTCGCATTTACATTCTTTTGAGGTGAATACGAGGTATACATAACACTGCACAATGGATATTATATCTTATCATGAAACATAGAAATGAGATGCGATATCGCGATTTGAGAAGCATTAGAACTCTATTGGTTCGATACGTAGACATCTGCAAACGCTATTTCCTAGCAAGGAAGTGTCGCATTTACATTCTTTTGAAGTGAATACGTGGCATACATAACACTGCACAGTGAATATTATATCTTATCATGATACATAGAAATGGGATGCGATATGACGATTTAAGAAGCATTAGATCCCTATTGCTTCGATACGATGACATCTGCAAACGCTATTTCCTAGCAAGCAAGTGAGGCATTTACATTCTTTTGAAGTGAATACGAGGTATACATAACACTCCACAATGAATATTTTATATTATCATGAAACATGGTAATGTGTAGCGATATCGCGTTTTGAGAAGCATTAGAACTCTAATGCTACGATACGTAGACACCTGCAAACGCTTTTTCCAAGCAAGGAAGTGTCGCATGTACATTCAATTGAAGTGTATGCGAGGTATACATGATACTTCGCAATGAATATTATATATAATCATGAAACACAGAAATGAGAAGCGATATCGCATTTTGAGAAGCATTAGAACTCTAATGCCACGATACGTAGACATCTGCAAACGCTATTTCCAAGCAAGGAAGTGTCGCATTTACATTCTTTTGAAGTGAATACGAGGTATTCATAATACTGCACAATGAATATTATATCTGATTATGAAACATGGAAATGAGATGCGATATGGCGATTTATGAAGCATTAGATGTCTATTGCTTCGATATGTAGACATCTGCAAACGCTACTTCCTAGCAAGGAAGTGTCGCACTTAAATTCATTTGAAGCGTATGCGAGGTATACATGGCACTTCGCAGTGAATATTATATATTATCATGAAACATAGAAATGAGAAGCGATATCGCGATTTAAGAAGCATTAGATCCCTATTGCTTCGATACGTAGACATCACTCCACAATGAATATTATATATTATCATGAAACGTAGTAATGAGTAGAGATATCGCGCTTTGAGAAGCATTAGAAATCTAATGCTACGATACGTAGACATCTGCAAACAAGGAAGTGTCGCATTTACATTCTTTTGAAAGGAATACGAGGTATACATGGCACTTCGCAATGAATATTATATCTTATCATGAAACGTAGATATGAGATGCGATATCACGATTTAAGAAGCATTAGAAATCTATTGCTTCGATATGTAGACATCTGCAAACGCTACTTCCTATCAACGAAGTGTCGCATTTACATTCTTTTGAAGTTAATACGAGGTATACATGACACTGCACAATGAATATTATATCTTATCATGAAACATAGGAATGAGATGCGTTATCGCGATTTAAGAAGCACTAGAACACTATTGCATCGATACGTAGACATCTGCAAACACTATTTCCTAGCAAGGAACTGTCGCATTCACATTCATTTGAAGTGTATGCGAGGTATACATGACACTTCGCAATGAATATTATATATTATCATGAAACATAGATATGAGATGCGATATGGCGATTTGAGAAACATTAGATTCCTATTGCTTCGATACGATGACATCTGCAAACGCTATTTCCTAGCATGGAACTGTCGCATTCACATTCATTTGAAGTTTATGCGGGGTATACATGACACTTCGCAATGAATATTATATCTTATAATGAAACATAGGAATGAGATGCGATATGGTGATTTAAGAAGCATTAGATCTCTATTGCTTCGATACGTAAGCATCTGCAAACGCTACTTCCTAGCAAGGAAGTGTCGCATTTACATTCTTTTGAAAGGAATACGAGGTATACATGACACTCCACAATGAATATTATACATTATCATGAAACATAGAAAGGAGATGCGATATCGCGAATTAGCAAGCTTTGGAACTCTATTGCTTCGATACGTAGACATCTGCAAACGCTGTTTCCTAGCAAGGAAGTGTCGCATTTACATTTATTTGAAGTGTATGCGAGGTGTACATGACACTGCACAATGAATATTATATCTTATCATGAAACATAGAAATGAGATGCGATATGGCGATTTAGGAAACTTTAGAACTCTATTGCTTCGATACGTAGATATCTGCAAACGCAATATCCTAGCAGGGAACTGTCGCATTCACATTCATTTGAAGTGTATGCGAGGTATACATGACACTTCGCAATGAATATTATATATTATCATGAAACATAGAAAGGATATGCGATATCGCGAATTAGCAAGATTCAGAACTCTATTGCTTCGATACGTAGACATCTGCAAACGCTATTTCCTAGGATGGAAACGCCGCATTTACATGCTTTTGAAGTGAACACGAGGTATACATGACACTTCGCAATGAATATATATCTTATCATGAAACATAGAAGAGACATGCGATATCGCGTTTTAAGAAGAATTAGAACTCTATTGCCTCGACGTGTAGATATCTGCAGACGCTATTTCCTAGCATGGAAGTGTCGCATTTACATTCTTTTGAAGTGAATACGAGATATACATGACACTTCGCAATGAATATTATATCTTATCATGAAACATAGGTATGAGGTGCTATATCGCGTTTTGAGAAGCATTAGAACTCTATTGCTACGATACGTAGACATCTGCAAAGTCTATTTCCTAGCATGGAAGGGTCGCATTTACATTCTTTTGAAGTGAGTACGGGTATACATATCACTCCATAGTGAATATTATATCTTATCATGAAACATACAAGTGAGATGCGATATCGCGTTCTAAGAAGCATTAGAACTCTATTGCTACGATTCGTATACATCTGCAGACGCTGTTTCCTAGCATGGAAGTCTCGCACTTACATTCTTTTGAAGTGAATACGAGGTATTCGTGACACTTCGCAATGAATACTTTATCTTATCACGAAACCTATAAATGAGATGCGATATCGCGATTTTAGTAGCATTAGAATTTCATTGCTACGATATGTAGGCATCTGCAAACGCTATTTCCTAGAAAGGAATAGTCGGATTTACATTCTTTTGAAGTGAAGACGAGGTATACATGGCACTTCGCAATGAATATGATATCTTATCACGAAACATAGAAATGAAATGCGATATCTCGTTTTAAGAAGCATTAGGGCTCTATTGCTACGATACGTAGACATCTGCGAGCGCTATTTCCTAGCATGGAAGTGTCGCATTTACGTTCTTTTGAAGTGAATTCGTGGTATACATAACACTTCGCAATGAATATTATATCTTATCACGAAACATAGAAGTGAAATGCGACATCTCGTTTTAAGAAGCATTAGGACTCTTTTGCTACTATACGTAGATATCTGCAAACGCTATTTCCTGGGATGGAAACGTCGCATTTACATACTTTTGAAGTGAATACGAGGTTACATGACACTTCGCAACGAATGTTATATCTTATCACGAAACATAGAAATGAGATGTGGTATCGCGATTTAAGAAGCATTAGATCTCTATTGCTTCGATACGTAAGCATCTGCAAACGCTACTTCCTAGCAAGGAAGTGTCGCATTTACATTCTTTTGAAAGGAATACGAGGTATACATGACACTCCACAATGAATATTATACATTATCATGAAACACAGAAAGGAGATGCGATATCGCGAATTAGCAAGCTTTGGAACTCTATTGCTTCGATACGTAGACATCTGCAAACGCTGTTTCCTAGCAAGGAAGTGTCGCATTTACATTTATTTGAAGTGTATGCGAGGTGTACATGACACTGCACAATGAATATTATATCTTATCATGAAACATAGAAATGAGATGCGATATGGCGATTTAGGAAACTTTAGAACTCTATTGCTTCGATACGTAGATATCTGCAAACGCAATATCCTAGCAGGGAACTGTCGCATTCACATTCATTTGAAGTGTATGCGAGGTATACATGACACTTCGCAATGAATATTATATATTATCATGAAACATAGAAAGGATATGCGATATCGCGAATTAGCAAGATTTAGAACTCTATTGCTTCGATACGTAGACATCTGCAAACGCTGTTTCCTAGCAAGGAAGTGTCGCATTTACATTCTTTTGAAGTGAATACGAGGTATACATAACACTCCACAATGAATATTATACATTATCACGAAACATAGAAATGAGAAACGATGTCGCGTTTTGAGAAGCATTAGAGCACTAATGCTACGATACGTAGACATCTGCAAACGCTATTTCCTGGCAAGGAAGTGTCGCGTTTACAATCTTTTGAAGTGAATACGAGGTATACATAACATTACACAATGAATATTATATCCTATTACGAAACATAGAAATGAAATACGACATCTCGTTTTAAGAAGCATTAGGACTCTTTTGCTACGATACGTAGACATCTGCAAACGCTATTTCCTAGGATGGAAACGTCGCATTTACATGCTTTTGAAGTGAACACGAGGTATACATGACACTTCGCAATGAATATATATCTTATCATGAAACATAGAAGAGACATGCGATATCGCGTTTTAAGAAGAATTAGAACTCTATTGCCTCGACGTGTAGATATCTGCAGACGCTATTTCCTAGCATGGAAGTGTCGCATTTACATTCTTTTGAAGTGAATACGAGATATGCATGACACTTCGCACTGAATATTATATCTTATCATGAAACATAGGTATGAGGTGCTATATCGCGTTTTGAGAAGCATTAGAACTCTATTGCTACGATACGTAGACATCTGCAAAGTCTATTTCCTAGCATGGAAGGGTCGCATTTACATTCTTTTGAAGTGAGTACGGGTATACATATCACTCCATAGTGAATATTATATCTTATCATGAAACATAGAAGTGAGATGCGATATCGCGTTCTAAGAAGCATTAGAACTCTATTGCTACGATTCGTATACATCTGCAGACGCTGTTTCCTAGCATGGAAGTCTCGCACTTACATTCTTTTGAAGTGAATACGAGGTATTCGTGACACTTCGCAATGAATACTTTATCTTATCACGAAACCTATAAATGAGATGCGATATCGCGATTTTAGTAGCATTAGAATTTCATTGCTACGATATGTAGGCATCTGCAAACGCTATTTCCTAGAAAGGAATAGTCGGATTTACATTCTTTTGAAGTGAAGACGAGGTATACATGGCACTTCGCAATGAATATGATATCTTATCACGAAACATAGAAATGAAATGCGATATCTCGTTTTAAGAAGCATTAGGGCTCTATTGCTACGATACGTAGACATCTGCGAGCGCTATTTCCTAGCATGGAAGTGTCGCATTTACGTTCTTTTGAAGTGAATTCGTGGTATACATAACACTTCGCAATGAATATTATATCTTATCACGAAACATAGAAGTGAAATGCGACATCTCGTTTTAAGAAGCATTAGGACTCTTTTGCTACTATACGTAGATATCTGCAAACGCTATTTCCTGGGATGGAAACGTCGCATTTACATACTTTTGAAGTGAATACGAGGTTACATGACACTTCGCAACGAATGTTATATCTTATCACGAAACATAGAAATGAGATGTGGTATCGCGATTTAAGTAGCATTAGAACGCTATTGATACGACACGTAGACATCTGCAAACGCTATTTCCTAGCAAGCAATAGTCGCATTTACATTCTTTTGAAGTGAATACGAGGTATACATAACACTTCGCAGTGAATATTATATCTAATCACGAAACATAGATATGAAATGCGACATCTCGTTTTAAGAAGCATTAGGACTCTTTTGCTACGATACGCAGACATCTGCAAACGCTATTTCCTAGGATGGAAACGTCGCATTTACATTCTTTTGAAGTGAATACGACGTGTACATGACACTTCGCAATGAACATTATATCTTATCATGTATCATAAAAGTGAGATGCGATATCGCGTTTTAAGAAGCATTAGAACCCTATTGCCTCGATGCGGAGATATCTGCAAAGGCTATTTCCTAGAATGGAAATGTCACTTTTACATTCTTTTGAAGTGAATACGAGGTGTACATGACACCTCGCAATGAATATTATATCTTATCACGAAACATAGAAATGAGATGCGACATCGCGATTTAAGTAGCATTAGAATTCTATTGCTACGATACGTGGACATCTGAATACGCTATTTCCTAGCAAGGAAGTGTCGCATTTACATTCGTTTGGAGGGAATACGAGGTATACATGACACTTCGCAATGAATATTATATCTTATCATGAAACATAGAAGTGAGATGCGATATCGCGTTTTGAGAAGCATTAGAACTCTATTGCTACGATACGTAGACATCTGCAATCACTATTTCCTAGCAACCAATAGTCGCATTTACATTCTTTTGAAGTGAATTCGAGGTTTACATGACACTTCGGAATGAATATTATAACTTATCACGAAACATAGAAATGAGATGCGATATCGCGATCTAAGAAGCATTAGAAACCTATTTCCTCGATGCGGAGATATCTGCATACGCTATTTCCTAGCATGGAAGTGTCGCATTTACATTCTTTTGAAGTGAATTCGAGGTATACATGACAATTCGGAATGAATATTATATCTTATCACGAAACATACAAATGAGATGCGATATCGCGATTTAAGTAGCATTAGAACACTATTGCTACGATACGTAGACATCTGAATACGCTATTTCCCAGCAAGGAAGTGTCGCATTTACATTCAGTTGAAGTGTATGCGAGGTATACATGATACTTCGCAATGCATATCATATATTATCATGAAACACAGAAATGAGAAGCGATATCGCATTTTGAGAAGCATTAGAACACTATTGCATCGATACGTAGACATCTGCAAACGCTATTCCCTAGCAAGGAAGTTTCGCATTTACATTCATTTTAAGTGTATGCGAGGTATACATGACACATCGCAATGAATATTATATATTATCATGAAACATAGAAAGGATATGCGATATCGCGAATTAGCAAGATTTAGAACTCTATTGCTTCGATACGTAGACATCTGCAAACGCTATTTCCTGGCAAGGAAGTGTCGCGTTTACAATCTTTTGAAGTGAATACGAGGTATACATAACACTACACAATGAATATCATGAAACATAGGGATGAGATGCGATATGGCGATTTATGAAGCATTAGATGTCTATTGCTTCGACACGTAGACATCTGCAAACGCTATTTCCTATGAAGGCAGTGTCGCATTTACATTCTTTTGAAAGGAATACGAAGTATTCATGACACTTCGCAATGCATATTACATCTAATCATGAAACATAGAAATGAGATACTATATGGCGATTTATGAAGCATTAGATTTCTATTGCTTCGAAACGTAGACATGTGCAAACGCTACTTCCTAGCAAGGAAGTGTCGCATTTTCATTCTTTTGAAAGGAATTCGAGGTATACATGACACTTCGCAATGAATATTATATCTTATCAGGAAACGTAGGTATGAGATGCGATATGAACGATTTAAGAAGCATTAGAAATCTATTGCTTCGATACGTAGACATCTGCAATCGCTATTTCCTAGCAAGGAAGTGTCGCATTTACATTCTTTTGAGGTGAATACGAGGTATACATAACACTGCACAATGGATATTATATCTTATCATGAAACATAGAAATGAGATGCGATATCGCGATTTGAGAAGCATTAGAACTCTATTGGTTCGATACGTAGACATCTGCAAACGCTATTTCCTAGCAAGGAAGTGTCGCATTTACATTCTTTTGAAGTGAATACGTGGCATACATAACACTGCACAGTGAATATTATATCTTATCATGATACATAGAAATGGGATGCGATATGACGATTTAAGAAGCATTAGATCCCTATTGCTTCGATACGATGACATCTGCAAACGCTATTTCCTAGCAAGCAAGTGAGGCATTTACATTCTTTTGAAGTGAATACGAGGTATACATAACACTCCACAATGAATATTTTATATTATCATGAAACATGGTAATGTGTAGCGATATCGCGTTTTGAGAAGCATTAGAACTCTAATGCTACGATACGTAGACACCTGCAAACGCTTTTTCCAAGCAAGGAAGTGTCGCATGTACATTCAATTGAAGTGTATGCGAGGTATACATGATACTTCGCAATGAATATTATATATAATCATGAAACACAGAAATGAGAAGCGATATCGCATTTTGAGAAGCATTAGAACTCAAATGCCACGATACGTAGACATCTGCAAACGCTATTTCCAAGCAAGGAAGTGTCGCATTTACATTCTTTTGAAGTGAATACGAGGTATTCATAATACTGCACAATGAATATTATATCTGATTATGAAACATGGAAATGAGATGCGATATGGCGATTTATGAAGCATTAGATGTCTATTGCTTCGATACGTAGACATCTGCAAACGCTACTTCCTAGCAAGGAAGTGTCGCACTTAAATTCATTTGAAGCGTATGCGAGGTATACATGGCACTTCGCAGTGAATATTATATATTACCATGAAACATAGAAATGAGAAGCGATATCGCGATTTAAGAAGCATTAGATCCCTATTGCTTCGATACGTAGACATCACTCCACAATGAATATTATATATTATCATGAAACGTAGTAATGAGTAGAGATATCGCGCTTTGAGAAGCATTAGAAATCTAATGCTACGATACGTAGACATCTGCAAACAAGGAAGTGTCGCATTTACATTCTTTTGAAAGGAATACGAGGTATACATGGCACTTCGCAATGAATATTATATCTTATCATGAAACGTAGATATGAGATGCGATATCACGATTTAAGAAGCATTAGAAATCTATTGCTTCGATATGTAGACATCTGCAAACGCTACTTCCTATCAACGAAGTGTCGCATTTACATTCTTTTGAAGTGAATACGAGGTATACATGACACTGCACAATGAATATTATATCTTATCATGAAACATAGGAATGAGATGCGTTATCGCGATTTAAGAAGCACTAGAACACTATTGCATCGATACGTAGACATCTGCAAACACTATTTCCTAGCAAGGAACTGTCGCATTCACATTCATTTGAAGTGTATGCGAGGTATACATGACACTTCGCAATGAATATTATATATTATCATGAAACATAGATATGAGATGCGATATGGCGATTTGAGAAACATTAGATTCCTATTGCTTCGATACGATGACATCTGCAAACGCTATTTCCTAGCATGGAACTGTCGCATTCACATTCATTTGAAGTTTATGCGGGGTATACATGACACTTCGCAATGAATATTATATCTTATAATGAAACATAGGAATGAGATGCGATATGGTGATTTAAGAAGCATTAGATCTCTATTGCTTCGATACGTAAGCATCTGCAAACGCTACTTCCTAGCAAGGAAGTGTCGCATTTACATTCTTTTGAAAGGAATACGAGGTATACATGACACTCCACAATGAATATTATACATTATCATGAAACATAGAAAGGAGATGCGATATCGCGAATTAGCAAGCTTTGGAACTCTATTGCTTCGATACGTAGACATCTGCAAACGCTGTTTCCTAGCAAGGAAGTGTCGCATTTACATTTATTTGAAGTGTATGCGAGGTGTACATGACACTGCACAATGAATATTATATCTTATCATGAAACATAGAAATGAGATGCGATATGGCGATTTAGGAAACTTTAGAACTCTATTGCTTCGATACGTAGATATCTGCAAACGCAATATCCTAGCAGGGAACTGTCGCATTCACATTCATTTGAAGTGTTTGCGAGGTATACATGACACTTCGCAATGAATATTATATATTATCATGAAACATAGAAAGGATATGCGATATCGCGAATTAGCAAGATTTAGAACTCTATTGCTTCGATACGTAGACATCTGCAAACGCTGTTTCCTAGCAAGGAAGTGTCGCATTTACATTCTTTTGAAGTGAATACGAGGTATACATAACACTCCACAATGAATATTATACATTATCACGAAACATAGAAATGAGAAACTTGTCGCGTTTTGAGAAGCATTAGAGCACTAATGCTACGATACGTAGACATCTGCAAACGCTATTTCCTGGCAAGGAAGTGTCGCGTTTACAATCTTTTGAAGTGAATACGAGGTATACATAACACTACACAATGAATATCATGAAACATAGGGATGAGATGCGATATGGCGATTTATGAAGCATTAGATGTCTATTGCTTCGACACGTAGACATCTGCAAACGCTATTTCCTATGAAGGCAGTGTCGCATTTACATTCTTTTGAAAGGAATACGAAGTATTCATGACACTTCGCAATGCATATTACATCTAATCATGAAACATAGAAATGAGATACTATATGGCGATTTATGAAGCATTAGAATTCTATTGTTTCGATACGTAGACATCTGCAAACGCTATCTGCTAGCAAGGAAGTGTCGCATTTACATTCTTTTGAAAGGAATACGAGGTATACGTGACACTTCGCAATGAATATTACATCTTATCATGAAACATAGAAATGAGATGCGATATGGCGATTTATGAATTAGAATTCTATTGCTTCGATACGTAGACATCTGCAAACGCTATTTCCTAGCAAGGAAGTGTCGCATTTACATTCACTTGAAGTGTATGCGATGTGTACATGACACTAGGCAATGAATATTATATACTATCATGAAACATAGAAATGAGAAACGATGTCGCGTTTTGAGAAGCATTAGAGCAGTAATGCCACGATACGTAGACATCTGCCAACGCTATTTCCTAGCAAGGAAGTGTCGCATTTACATTCATTTGATGTTTATGCGATGTATACATAACACTTTGCAATGAATATTATATCTTATCATGAAACATAGAAATCAGATGCGATATCTCGTTTTAAGAAGCACTAGAACAGTATTGTTTCGATACGGAGACATCTGCAAACGCTGTTTCCTAGCAAGGAAGTGTCGCATTTACATTTTTATGAAGTGTCACGTTCTGAAGTCGCGAAAGCGCTCGTCACGTGGACACTTTTCGTAGCCGTTCCCGAAATCGACGCGAATTGCGCAGAGCTGGTTTCGTCGGAGGACAAGACTCGATTTACTGGGTACAAAGACGTGCAACTTACCTTTCGATGCTCCAGGCGTCGTAGCTATCCTCATCCTCGTAGCGTGGAGTGGAATCTACCCTCGCGTATGTGTGGCGTCGCATCCCCGTTCCGTGGCGGCGAGTATGCGGGTTGCCAGCGTGTAGGGGTTCCGAATGCTGGAGGAGATGCGGATGCTGATCTGTGGCCGTCGAGGTTGGCGGGCGATGTCTGAGGGTCGCAGTCGGTACGCCTGACGTCACAAAATGCGACACTTTGCTAGGAAGTAGCGTTAGCAGATATCTACGAATCGAAGCAACAGATTTCTAATGCTTCCCAAAAAGCGATATCGCATCTCATTTCTATGTTTCATGATAAGATATAATATTCATTGCGGAGTGGCATGTATACCTCGCATACACTTCAAATGAATGTAAATGCGACACTTCCTTGCTAGGAAGTAGCGTTTGCAGATGTCTACATATCGAAGCAAGAGGGTTCTAGTGCATCTTAGATCGCGATATCGCATCTCATTTTTATGATTCATGATAAGATTTAATACTCATTGCGAAGTGTCATGTATACCTCGCATTCACTTCAAAAGAATGTAAATGATACAATTCCTTTCTAGGAAACTACGTATCCAGATGTCTACGTATCGAAGCAATAGAGTTCTATTGCTTCTTCAAACGAGATATCGCATCTCATTTCTATGTTTCATGCTAGGATATAATATTCATTGTGCATTGTTATGTATACCTCGTATTCACTTCAAAGGAATGTAAATGCAACAGTTCCTTGATAGGAAACTGCGTTTGCAGATGTCTACGTATCGTAGAATAAGGGTTCTAATGCTTCGCAAAACGCGATATCGAATTTCATTACTATGTCTCATGTTAAGATATAATATTCATTGCGAAGTGTCATGTATACCTCGTACTCACTACAAAAGAATGCAAATGCGAAACTTCCTTGCTAGGAAATAGCGTTTGCAGATGTCTACGTACCGTAGCAATAGAGTTCTAATGCTTCTTGAATCGCGATATCGCATCTCATTTCTATATTTCGTGATAAGATATAATTTTCATTGCAAATTGTCATGTATACCTCGTATTCACTTAAAATGAATGTAAATGCGACACATCCTTGCTAGGAAATAGCGTTTGCAGATGCCTACGTATCGTATCTGTAGAGTTCTAATGCTTCTTAAGTCGCGATATCGCATCTCATTTCTATATATCGTGAAAAGATATAATATTCATTGCGAAGTGTCATGTATACCTCGTACTCGCTACAAAAGAATGTTAATGCGAAACTTCCTTGCTAGGAAATAGCGTTTGCAGATGTCTACGTACCGTAGCAATAGAGTTCTAATGCTTCTTGAATCGCGATATCGCATCTCATTTCTATATTTCGTGATAAGATATAATTTTCATTGCAAATTGTCATGTATACCTCGTATTCACTTAAAATGAATGTAAATGCGACACATCCTTGCTAGGAAATAGCGTTTGCAGATGCCTACGTATAGTATCAGTAGAGTTCTAATGCTTCTTAAGTCGCGATATCGCATCTCATTTCTATATATCGTGATAAGATATAATATTCATTGCGAAGTGTCATGTATACCTCGTACTCGCCACAAAAGAATGTTAATGCGAAACTTCCTTGCTAGGAAATAGCGTTTGCAGATGTCTACGTACCGTAGCAATAGAGTTCTAATGCTTCTTGAATCGCGATATCGCATCTCATTTCTATATTTCGTGATAAGATATAATTTTCATTGCAAATTGCCATGTATACCTCGTATCCGCGTCAAAAGAATGTAAATGCGCCACTTCCATGCTAGGAAATATCGTTTGCAGATGTCTACGTATCGAAGCAGTAGGGTTCTAATGCACCTTAATTCGCGATATCGCATCACATTTCTATGTTTCATGATAAGATATAATGTTCATTGCGAAGTGTCATGTATACCTCGTATTCACTTCAAAAGAAAGTAAATGCGACACTTCCATGCCAGGAAATAGCGTTTGCAGATGTCTACGTATCGTTGCAATAGAGTTCTGGTACTACAAAAACGCGATAACGCATCTCATTTCTATGTTTCGTGATAGGATATAATATTCATTGCGAAGTGTCATGTATTCCTAGTCTAAACATCAAATGAATGTAAATGCGACACTTCCTTGCTAGGAAGTAGCGTTTGCAGATGTCTACGTATCGAAGCAATAGGGTTCTAATGCATCTTAAATCGCGATATCGCTTCTCATTTCTATGTTTCATGATAAGATATAGTATTCATCGTGGACTGTTATGTATACCTCGTATTCACTTCAAAAGTATGTAAATGCGACACTTCCTTGCTAGGAGATAGCGATTGCAGATGTGTACGTATCGTAGCAGTAGAGTTCTAATGCTTCTTAAAACGCGATATGGCATCTCATTTCTATGTTTCATGATAAGATATAATATCCATGGCGAAGTGTCATGTATACCTCGTATTCACTTCAGAAGAATGTAAATGCGACACTTCCTTGCTAGGAAATAGCGTTTGCAGATGTCTACGTATCGTAGCAATAGAGTTCTAATGCTCTTAAATCGCGATATCACTTCTTATTTCTATGTTTCGTGATAAGATATAATATTCATTGCGAAGTATCATGTGTACCTTGTGTAGACTTCAAAAGAATGTAAATGCGACACTTCCCTGCTAGGAAATAACGTTTCCAGATGTCTACGTACCGAATCAATAGAGTTCTAATGCTCCTTAAAACGCGACATCGCATCTCATTTCTATGTTGCATGATAAGATATAATATTCATTGCGAAGTGTTATGTATACCTCGTCTACACTCCAAAAGGATGTAAGTGCCACACTTCCTTGCTAGGAAATAGCGTTTCCAGTTGTTTACTTATCGGAGCAATGGAGTTCTATTGCTTCATTCAACACGATGTCGCAAGTCATTTCAATGATTCATGTTAAATTGCATTGTTCTATGCAATATGTTACATTTGTCTGCATCTAGATCTTAGAAGGATGTGAATCCTATACTTACTTGCAACAGAATATCTTTTCCAGATCTCTACGTGTCCAAGCAATACATTTATAATACTTCGTGCAGCGCAATGTCGCATCTCATTTCAACGTTTCAAAGCAAAGAATCTGTAATCATATATCCATAACATTATGCTTAACTGTTAGAGGTCTTCAATAGAGTGTGAACTATATAATTCCATGCAACGGCATGGCGCTCCGTAGTGTCTGTCTGTTAAAGCAATCGAGCTAGAATTCTCCATGCAATGCGCTGGCGCATCCCATTTCATCGTTTTAAAGTAAGAATGCTGTAATCTCTTATGCATAGCTCTATGGTTATCTGCTTTAAAATTTCATAAGAATGTAAATTCTACAGCTCCATGCAACAGGATTGCCCTTCGTAGTGTCTACATGTCGAGACAATAGAGTACTAATGCATTATACAATGCCATGACTCATCTCATTTCAACGTTTCGAATTAAGTAAGCTGTAATCTTCTATGAAAAGCATTATAATTATCTGCTTCTACTCTACAATAGAATGTGAATTCTATACATCCAAGCAACAGGAGGGCAGGCCCTCCACCATCCTACTGCCTGCCCTGATGCGGGCAAAGGATTCCCAGGGCCACTCAAACCGCGACCAACATCTATCTTATACTCTAACCGATTCATCGTTATGCGTTTTCCATTAAGCTTGCCGGGATCAGTGATATTGATTCGCTCAATCTAAATTATTATTTTCTTTTCAAGTTTCTCGATTTTTTTAGTTTCTCTCACGATATCGTCTATTTCGTTGTACCTTCCCCTTACAGTATGGTAAATAATCTGTTGTTTGATATTTCTAGGATTTCCTCTTAATAAATGCAATGCTTCCACATATTTTCTTTCTCTTTCTCTTTAGTTACATTGTTGTTATTTTATGCTTTTCACCCTCCACATTCCCTCTTTACACCATCTCGGAACAAGCTTTATACGATTACTGCAGAATGACGCCCCGGTCTCTTTACACCGAGATCGAGTGTTCTCTCTTGCATCCGTTTATTTATATATGTTATATATTGGAGAATATTTCCTCTTATCCTTTGTATTTTTCGAATGAAATTACATTGACAGAAGTACGAGCTAGTTCTGCACGCCTATTTGAAACAACATTAAATCACCTTGTTAAACAATAATATATTAAGTGTGACTTGGACTTTTAAATTTGAAGTTATAAACATCTAACAGGTAAATATGTTTTTCTTACTATTCATATCATTATACATTCAGTGATTTATTGTGTGCTGTGATTTGATATATTAACTGCTTGATTATATTTTGCAATGAACTTTGCGTACAAAACATTGTTTTTACTCCTGATGGGAGTGGATAGTTCTTCGTTTTATATTCTTATATCGCATTCATTATAAAAGTATATGATATCCTTCTTATGCAGTCATGTATAATTATGTACTGTGACGGTTTTTCTCGTTTCAATCCTCAAGAAAAGGGTATATAGAACCAATAATAACGGGGTATCCAGAAGTTTAATCCGGGGTTATATCGGGGTACAGAATATCCGCGTGATTCGGCAACGCGAAGTACAGAACAATAAATTTCCTATCCAGCGAGTATTTCGAAGCTGCGAGGCTGGGACTTTTTGGGCGCCAGCTACTCAAAAAGTAGCAAAAACTAGTAAACCACGCAACCCGGGGAAACCCGGTTCAAGATAACCCTCGAAATTTCGAAATACTCTTTCGCTCGACTACTTCTAGACGAGTGCGCAAATGAGGGTCGCGGGATACTGAACTCACGGCTTCTTTCTAGATTGCCTCGACGCGGTATTACAAAAGGGTATACGACACGCCCCGAATGTCCGTGGATCACCACCCGTTATACAATACAAATTACAAGTCTGAAGATGTAGATGCAATTAATGTCCGATATTTTACGTGATCGAATTGACGTATCGAGTGAGGCTATGAAATATAAAAATCTTTTACTATTCTTCGACCCCTTTACATGTTAAATGAGTGATTAGTTCTGCAAGACAAGAAGCCTGAATTAGTGAGATATCTAGGAACATAAGTAATTTGTAAGTAACACATCTTTTCTCTTCGAAATATTTGCCTTTGCATAGAATAGAACGTATAGATATAACTGCCTGTTTTGTACCCATTTCGGTCCAATTCTATTATAGCCTTTGAGCAGAAGTAATATTGATTATACTTGATTTTTGCAATAGTTCTTTGATTAACAGATTTTATTAACCTAGAATCATCATTTGACGGACGTATCAATCTACTTTGTAGCTCCATCAGTTTCTTTTTCTGCTCGCTACTTTCCATTTTCAGTTCCGTATACTTATCCTTTATCATCATCATATATGTTGCGTAAAATTACAATAACTTTTTGTCCTCAAATTTTGCGGATATTTCAATTAAATTTCCTTTGATTAAATAAACGGAAATTAAAAAACAGTGGCTCGTTCCATTTCTTGGAAACGTTGTATTGTAATTTGCATCTGACTGTTTTGAAAGGCACGCACTTTACTTAACGTTTGCAATGATTCGGTTAGCGAAGTAAAGAAATATTCTACTTTCGAAATTGTTGGCTCTTGTAATTCTAAGGCAAATATATTCATCTGTCGACATCGTGAACATTGTTTTTTGGCAAAATTTCAGAAAAACAAATATATTATAAGTAAAATAATAAACATCATAATATTAAATTTAACTCTGTTCATCGTTGCCTTGTTGGACACATCCATAACAATATACAGGGTGGGGCAGTAATAATTAGCACCTCAGATATCCACGAAACTATAAGTTTCATAGAAGTTTTTGCTAATATAAAATTGCATAGTACAAAGGGCCCATCCGTTGATGAAAATAGTTTTTTTGTAAGTGGAGTTATGTTGGACATTTGAAGGTTACCTTCATTTTTTGAAATGAATTGGTATGTCCATTCTTCCGTAATACGATAGAGCTTTTTAAAGCAAGTTTAACGATCTGTAACATGAAGGCATTGAAGGTTACAAAAAGTAAAGAAAGGCGATAATACTCGCGGTTTTGATAGTAATTGAAACATACGTATTGTAAACAGTGGAAGGCGTAATACTTACCGTTTACTTCACTGTGAATAAACACTTTTCGAAGGGCATTTCAATAGTTTGCAGCATAAGTTAAACATGATAAGATTAGTATTGAAAAATCGGTTCGAATACGTTTGGTTAGGCTGTTCTTTGTGTCGTTCATTTTATAAGTACTGAGCTGCGGATTCCTGAGGACAGCTCACAAAATTGTTGAACTATGGATGATTATCATTGTGAATTTGAATCAAAAGGTAATTAAATTCCATTAGATTGTAAACAGATCTCAATGTTTCAATTTAGATATTAAGATTAAATACTCTTTACAAAACTACAAGAATGGATACATACCTTTCTGTTATTATTATTTCATAAAGAATTATAACTGCAATTATATAGTTCATATCGATAAAAAATATTTCTCAGAAAATTCTAAATATTAAATTAAAGAATCAAGTAAAACATTTTTAATAATTACGAGTATGAAAAATACTTGAACATTCCAATAGAAAGATGTATAAACAGGAGTTAGAAAAGTCAAACATTCAATTTCAAATCCAGAATTCATCTATAAGAGGTAAAATGTTTTGAAAGCTTTAATTACAGTCTCTAATGCAAGCAGTTGGGCAGTATTTCAATTTTCAAGAAAATTGATGAAAGTCAACCATTTTGAAGTGGTCAGAATCTTTGTCGTTTGAGCAATAAGTGAATAACAAATAACTGCATAAATTCCAGGCTTAAAAACTTATGGATTAAATCCTATGCAGACTCGTTTATGAGCGAGTTACTAAATAATAATCCACACTAAGTAATCATTTTAAAACTTAAACGATTACATCTCGCGAACTTTCGAAGACATCAGAAGCGTGAAAAGTATGTGGTTTATCAAAAACTCTTCTAAAAGAACGGACGAAGCCAATAGAAATCTTTGTTGAAGTAAGCAAGTTCTAAAGTTCTAAGCAACGCGATGGCCCTTATGTGCCTATGTTTCATAGCAAGTAAGTTCTGAATTTCTATGAAATCCGATGGAATTCCTCACTACTAACGTTTCAAAGTAAGTTCTAAAATTCTCAGTTCTACGTTTAAAACTATGTGTGTTCTATATATCTATGTAAAGTGATGGTTCCTATTAGTTGTGACGGAAATCTATATATAGTAAGTCAGGGAAGCTCGAAGGGGTTAATTATCTAAATGCTTTAAAGTGTAAAAGGTACTTTAATCTAAAGCGATCTATCGTTCCAAGGTATCCGCTCACATACAACCTTTCTTGGGCGCCAGCTGCTCAGAAAGTAGCAAAGGGATAGACTACACGACCCCGGGAACCCTGGGGCGGAACAACCCTTGAAATTTCGTAATGCTCCTCCTCTCGACTACGCCTGGCCAAGTACACACACTCAGGTCGTGAGATACTGAAGTGACGGCATGTTTATTTATGGTCTCGACGTGGGTTTAACTAACAAGGGCTAAGGGAAACTACGCAACACGCCGCAAATTACCGGGTATCATAACTCGCTACACGATATAAGATACAATATACAATATGCGACACAAGAAATGGGACGCTTTAGCGAATAAGCTCTCACGTTCTCTTCTTCAGGTTCTTTGAATTCGCCGGTGGTCCTCCGGTCTCCTGCATTCTCCTCGGGGCTCCTTGGTGGAGTGGGCTGTAGGCTTCGGTATTGTTCGGGTCCATCGATCAGTGGATTTCGGCGATTTCCTCTTCTCGCCCGCTTGGGCGTCCCTGAGGGGATCCTCCTGATCATTTAAATTGCATAGCGCCTCGCGCGCCGTGCTCCCATGGCCCGCCAGCAGGGCCGCTGGACTTTTGACTTCTCTTTAGGGGGTAAAGGATGGTTGAGGACCTTCTCACATCCCAGAGCATTATAAAGCACAAAAGCAGATAAGCATAATGCGATGCATAGAGCTTTACAACCTTCTAACTTACTTTGAACTGTTTACATGAAATGCGATATTGCGGTGCATGAAGCATGACAAATTAATTGCTTCGGCACCAGGACATCTAGAAACGCTATCCCCGGGCAAGAAAGTGTAGGGTTCACACTCAATTCATGTGCAGATGCAGATAAACATAAAGCGATGCTATGAATACTACATCTTATCATGAAATATAGAAGTAAGATGCGCAGCCGCGTCTTACGAAGCATTATAACTCTATTGCTTCTAAACCTTCAGATATAGAAACAATATTCCGTAGCAAGGAAGTGATGCATTTACATTCATTTGAAGTGTAGAGGAAATATAAATAACGCGTTGCATTGAAATTACATCTTATCATGTGACTTAGAACTGACATCCGATATCGCGTTTAATAAAGAGTTGGAAATCTATTGCTTCGATACGTAGACATCTGCACACGCTATTTCCAAGCAAGGAAGTGTCGCATTTACATTCTTTTGAAGTGAATACGAGGTATACATAACACTCAACAATGAATATTATATATTATCATGAAACATAGTAATGAGTAGCGATATCGCGTTTTGAGAAGCATTGGAACTCTAATGCTCCGATACGTAGACATTTGCAAGCGCTATTTCCTGGCAAGGAAGTGTCGCGTTTACATTATTTTAAAGTTGAATACGAGGTATACATAACACTCCACAATGAATATTATATATTATCATGAAACATAGTAATGAGTAGCGATATGGCGATTTAAGAAGCATTAGATCTCTATTGCTTCGATACGTAGACATCTGCAAGCGCTACTTCCTAGCAAGGAAGTGTCGCATTTTCATTCTTTTGAAAGGAATACGAGGTATACATGAAACTTCGCAATGAATATTATATCTTATCATGAAACATAGAAATGAGATGCGATATGGCGACTTACGAAGCATTAGAACACTACTGCTTCGATACGTAGACATCTGCAAACGCTACGTCCTAGCAAGGAAGTGTAGCATTTACATTCTTTTGAAAGGAATACGAGGTATACATGACACTTCGCAATGGATATTGTATCTTATCATGAAACATAGAAATCAGATACGATATCGCGTTTTAAGAAGCATTAGAACACTATCGCTTCAATACGTAGACACCTAGAAGTGCATTTCCTAGCGAGGATGTGTGTTCTTTACATTCTTTTGGAGTGTAGACGAGGTATACATGGCACTTCGCTATGAATATTATATCTTATCTTGAAACATAGTATTGTGATGCGATATCTCGTTTAATGTAGCATTAGGACTCTATTGCTTCGGTACGTAGACATCTGGAAACGCATTTCCTAGCTAGGTAGTGTGGCATTTGCTTTCTTTTGAAGTTCTGACGAGGTATACACAACACTCCCTAATGAATATTATACCTTATCATGAAACATAGAACTGCGATGCGATTGCGGGAATTAAGAAGCATTACAACTCTATTGCTTCGATACGTAGACATCTGGAAACGCTATTTTTAGAAAGGAAGTGTCGCATTTACATTCATGTGAAGTGAATACGATGTATACATGACACTTCGCAATGAATGTTATGTCTTATCATGAAACATAGAAATGAGATGCGATATCCCGTTTATAGAAGCATTAGAACTCTATTGCAACGATACGTAGACATCTGAAAACGCTATTTCCTAGCAAGCAAGTGTCGCATTTACATTCTTTTAAAGTGAATATGAGGTATACATGACGCTTCGCAATGAATATTATATCTTATCATGAACATAGGAGTGAATTGCGATATCGCGTTTTAAGAAGCATTAGAAATCTATTGCTACGATGCGTAGATATCTGGAGACGCTATTTCCTAGCAAGAATGTGTGGCATTTACATTCTTTTGAAGTGTAGACGAAGTATTCATAACATTTCGCAATGTATATTATATCATATCATGAAACATAAGAATGGGATGCGATATCGCGTTTTAAGAACCATTAGAGCTATATTGCTTCCATACGTAGACATCTGAAAACGCCATTTCCTAGCGAGGAAGTGTGACATTTACATTCCTTTGAAGTGCGGATGAGGTATACATGACACTTCGCAATGAATATTATATCTTATCATGAAACATAGAATTCAGATGCGATATCGCGTTTTGAGAAGCATTACAACTGTATTGCATCGATACTTAGATATCTGGAGACGCTATTTCCTAACAAGGAAATGTGGCATTTACATTCTTTTGAAGTATAGACGACGTATACATAACACTTCGCGCTGAATATTATACCTTATCACGATACATAGAAGTGAGATGCGATATCGCGTTTTAAGAAGCATTAGAGCACTACTGCCTCGATACGTAGACACCCGCAAATGCCATTTCCCAACAAGGAAGTGTCGCATTTACATTCATTTGAAGTGAATACGAGGTATAAGTGACACTTCGCAATGAATATTATATCTTATCATGAAACATTGAAATGAGACGCGATATGGCGCTTTAAGAAGCATTAGTACACTATTGCTACGATACGTAGATATCTGAAGACGCTATTTCCTAGCAAGCAAGTGTGGCATTTACATTCTATTGAAGTGAATACAAGGTATACATGACACTTCGCAATGAATATAATATCTTATCACGAAACACATAAATGAGATGCGATTTCGCGATTTAAGAAGCATTAGAACTGTATTGCTACGATACGTAGCCATCTGCAAACGCCATTTCCCAGCAAGCAATAGTCGCATTTACATTCTTTTAAAGTGAATATGAGGTATACATGACGCTTCGCAATGAATATTATATCTTATCATGAACATAGGAGTGAATTGCGATATCGCGTTTTAAGAAGCATTAGAAATCTATTGCTACGATGCGTAGATATCTGGAGACGCTATTTCCTAGCAAGAATGTGTGGCACTTACATTCTTTTGAAGTGTAGACGAAGTATTCATAACATTTCGCAATGTATATTATATCATATCATGAAACATAAGAATGGGATGCGATATCGCGTTTTAAGAACCATTAGAGCTATATTGCTTCCATACGTAGACATCTGAAAACGCCATTTCCTAGCAAGGAAGTGTGACACTTACATTCCTTTGAAGTGCGGACGAGGTATACATGACACTTCGCAATGAATATTATATCTTATCATGAAACATAGAATTCAGATGCGATATCGCGTTTTGAGAAGCATTACAACTCTATTGCATCGATACTTAGATATCTGGAGACGCTATTTCCTAACAAGGAAATGTGGCATTTACATTCTTTTGAAGTATAGACGACGTATACATAACACTTCGCGCTGAATATTATACCTTATCACGATACATAGAAGTGAGATGCGATATCGCGTTTTAAGAAGCATTAGAGCACTACTGCCTCGATACGTAGACACCCGCAAATGCCATTTCCCAACAAGGAAGTGTCGCATTTACATTCATTTGAAGTGAATACGAGGTATAAGTGACACTTCGCAATGAATATTATATCTTATCATGAAACATTGAAATGAGACGCGATATGGCGCTTTAAGAAGCATTAGTACACTATTGCTGCGATACGTAGATATCTGAAGACGCTATTTCCTAGCAAGCAAGTGTGGCATTTACATTCTATTGAAGTGAATACAAGGTATACATGACACTTCGCAATGAATATAATATCTTATCACGAAACACATAAATGAGATGCGATTTCGCGATTTAAGAAGCATTAGAACTGTATTGCTACGATACGTAGCCATCTGCAAACGCCATTTCCTAGCAAGCAATAGTCGCATTTACATTCTTTTGAAGTGAATACGAAGTATGCATGACACTTCGCAATGAATATTATATCTTATCACGAAACATAGAAATGAGATTCGATATTGCGATTTAAGTAGCATTAGAACTCTATTGCTACGATACGTAGCCATCTGCAAACGCCATTTCCCAGCAAGCAATAGTCTCATTTACATTCCTTTGAAGTGAATACGAGGTATGCATGACACTTCGCAATGAATATTATATCTTATCACTAAACATAGAAATGAGATGCGATATCGCGATATAAGTAGCATTAGAGCTCTATTTTTACGATACGTAGACATCTGAATACGCTATTTCCTAGGAAGGAAATGTTGTATTTACATTCATTTGAATTGTATGTGAGGTATACATGACACTTCGCAATGAATAGTATATCGTATCATGAAACATAGAAATACGATGCGACATCTCGTTATAAGGAGCATTATAGCTCTATTGCTTCGATACGTAGACATCTGCAAACGCTATTTCCTAGCAAGGAAGTGTCGCATTTACATTCATTTGAAGTGTAAGCGAGGTATACATGCTACTACGCAATGAAAATTATATCTTATCATCAAGCATAGAAATGAGATGCGATATCGCGTTTTGAGAAGCACTACAACTCCATTGCTACGATACGTAGACATCTGCAAACGCTTTTTCCTAGCAAGCAATAGTCGCATTTACATTCCTTTGAAGTGAATACGAGGTATACATGACACTTCGCAGTGAATATTATATCTTATCACGAAACGTAGAAATGAGATGCGATATCGCGATTTAAGTAGCATTAGAGCTCTATTGCTAAGATACGTAGACATCTGAATGTGCTACTTCCTAGGAAGGAAATGTCGCATTTACAATCGTTTGGAGTGAATACGAGGTATACATGACATTTCGCAATAGATACTAAATCTTATCACGAAACATGGAAATGAAATGCGACATCTCGTTTTAAGAAGCATTAGGACCCTTTTGCTACGATAAGGAGACATCAGCAAACGCTATTTCCTAGCAAGCAATAGTCGCATTTACATTCTTTTGAAGTGAATACGAGGTATACATGACACTTCGCAAAGAACATTATATTTTATCACGAAAGATAGAAATGAGATGCTATATCGCGATTTAAGCAGCATTAGAACTCTATTGCTACGATACATAGACTTCTGCAAACGCTATATCCTAGCAAGCAATAGTCGCATTTACTTTCTTTTGAATTGAATACGAGGTGTACATGACACTTCGCAATGAATATTATATCTTATCACGAAACATAGAAATGACATGCGATATCGCGATTTAAGTAGCATTAGAACCCCTCTACTACGATACGTAGACATCTGAATACGCTATTTCCTAGCAAGGAAGTGTCGCATTTACATTCGTTTGGAGAGAAGGCGAGGTATACATGACACTTCCCAATGAATATTATATCTTATCATGAAACATAGAAGAGAGATGCGATATCACGTTTTAAGAAGCATTAGAACACTATAACCTCGAAGCGTAGACATCTGCGGTCGCTATTTCCTAGGATGGAAGTGTCGCATTTACATTATTTTGTAGTGAATACCAGGTGTACATGACACTTCGCAATGAATATTATATCTTTTCACGAAACCTAGAAATGAGATGCGATATCGCGTTTTAAGAAACAGTAGAACTCTATGGCCTCGATGCGGAGACATCTGCAAACGCTATTTCCTAGCATGGAAGTGTCGCACTTACATTCTTTTGAAGTGAATACGAGGTATACATGAGACTTCGCAATGAATATTATATCTTATCATGAAACTGAGAAACGAGATGCGACATCTCGTTATAAGATGCATTAGATCTCTATTGCTACGATACGTAGACATCTGCAAACGCTACTTCCTAGCAAGGAAGTGTCGCAGTTACATTCTTTTGAAGTGAATACGAGAAACACATGACACTTCGCAATGAATATTATATCTTGCCGTGAAACATAGGAATGAGATGCGACATCTCGTTTTAAGAAGCACTAGAACCCTATTGTTTCGATCCATAGACATCTGGAAACGCTACTTCTTAGCAAGGAAGTGTCGCATTTACATTCTATTGAAGTGAATGGGAGGCAAACATGACACTTCGCAATGAATATTATACCTTATCACGAAACATTGGAATGAGATGCGATATCGCGATTTAAGAAGCACTAGAACTCTGTTGCTTCGATACGGAGAAATCTGCAGTCGCTACTTCCTAGCAAGGAAGTGTCGCATTTACATTCTTTTGAAGTGAATACGAGGAACACATGACACTTCGCAATGAATAAAATATCTTATCATGAAACATAGAAATGAGATGCGATATCGCGTTTTAAACAGTGTCAGAACGCTGTTGCTACGATACGAAAACATCTGCAAACGCTATTTCCTAGAAAGGAAGTGTCGCATTTACATTCACTTGAAGTGAATACGAGGTATAAGTGAAACTTCGCAATGAATATTATATCTTATCATGAAACATAGAAATGAGATGCGATATCGCGATTTATGAAGCACTAGAACTCTGTTGCTTCGATACGGAGAAATCTGCAGTCGCTACTTCCTAGCAAGGAAGTGTCACATTTACATTTATTTGAAGTGAAAACGAGGTATACATGACACTTCGCAATGAATATTATATCTTATCATGAAACTGAGAAACGAGATGCGACATCTCGTTTTAAGATGCATTAGATCTCTATTGCTACGATACGTAGACATCTGCAAACGCTACTTCCTAGCAAGGAAGTGTCGCCGTTACATTCTTTTGAAGTGAATACGAAGAACGCATGACACTTCGCAATGAATATTATATCTTGTCGTGAAACATAGGAATGAGATGCGATATCTCATTTTAAGAAGCATTAGAAATCTATTGCTACGATGCGTAGATATCTGGAGACGCTATTTCCTAGCAAGGAAGTGTCGCATTTACATTCTTTTGAAGTGAATACGAGGCATACTTGACACTTCGCAGTGAATATTATATCTTATCATGAAACATAGAAATGAGATGCGATATCGCGTTTTAAGAAGTGTCAGAACGCAGTTGCTACGGTACGAAGACATCTGCAAACGCTATTTCCTAGCATGGAAGCGTCGCACTTACATTCTTTTGAAGTGAATACGAGGTGTACATGACACTTCGCAATGAATATTATATCTCATCACGAAACATATAAATGGGAAGCGATATCGCGATTTAAGTAGCATTAGAACTCTATTGCTACGATACATAGACATCTGCAAACGCTATTTCCTAGCAAGCAATAGTCGCATTTACTTTCTTTTGAATTGAATACGACGTGTACATGACACTTCGCAATGAAAGTTATATCTTATCACGAAGCATATAAATGAGATGCGATATCGCGATTTAAGCAGCATTAGAACTCTATTGCTACGATACGTAGACATCTGCAAACGCTATTTCGTAGCAAGGAAGTGTCGCATTTACTTTCGTTTGGAGTGAATACGAGGTATACATGACACTTCGCAATGAATATTATATCTTATCATGAAGCATAGGAATGAGATGCGATATCGCGTTTTGAGAAGCATTAGAACTCTACTGCTATGATACGTAGGCACCTGCAAACGCTATTTCCTAGCATGGAAGTGTCTAATTTACATTCTTTTGAAGTGAATACGAGTAACACATCACACTTCGCAATGAATATTATATCTGGTCATGAAGCATAGAAATGAGATGCGATATCGCGATTTATGAAGCATTAGAACTCTATTGCTTCGATACGAAGACATCTGCAGTCGCTATTTCCCAGTAAGGAAGTGTCACATTTACATTTATTTGAAGTGAAAACGAGGTATACATGACACTTCGCAATGAATATTATATCTTATCATGAAACTGAGAAACGAGATGCGACATCCCGTTTTAAGATGCATTAGATCTCTATTGCTACGATACGTAGACATCTGCAAACGCTACTTCCTAGCAAGGAAGTGTCGCAGTTACATTCTTTTGAAGTGAATACGAGGAACACATGACACTTCGCAATGAATATTATATCTTGTCGTGAAACATAGGAATGAGATGCGACACCTTGTTTTAAGAAGCACTGGAACCCTATTGTTTCGATGCATAGACATCTGGAAACGCTACTTCTTAGCAAGGAAGTGTCGCATTTACATTCTTTTGAAGTGAATGAGAGGCAAACATGACACTTCGCAATGAATATTATACCTTATCACGAAACATAGGAATGAGATGCGATATCGCGATTTAAGAAGCACTAGAACTCTGTTGCTTCGATACGGAGACATCTGCAGTCTCTACTTCCTAGCAAGGTAGTGTCGCATTTACATTCTTTTGAAGTGCATACGAGGTATACATGACACTTCGCAATTAATATTATATCTTATCATGAAACAGGGAAATGAGGTGCGACATCACATTTTAAGAAGCATTGGAACTCTATTGTTTCGATACTTAGACATCTGGAAACGCTATTTCCTAGCAAGTAAGTGTCGCATTTACATTCTTTTGAAGCGAATACGAGGTATACATCACATTTCGCAATGGATATTATGTCTTATCACGAAACATAGAAATGAAATGCGATATCGCGTTTTAAGAAGCATTAGAACTCTATTGCTACGATGCGTAGACATCTGCAAACGCTATTTCCTAGCATGGAAGTGTCTAATTTACATTCTTTTGAAGTGAATACGAGTAAAACATCACACTTCGCAATGAATATTATATCTTATCATGAAATATAGAAGTGAGATGCGATATCGCGTTTTAAGCAGTATTAGAACTCTATTGCTACGGTACGTAGACATATGCAAACGCTATTTCCTAGCATGGATGTGCCGCATTTACATTCTTTTGAAGTGAATACGAGGAACACATGACACTTCGCAATGAATATTATATCTTGTCGTGAAGCATACGAATTAGATGCGATATCTCATTTTAAGAAGCATTAGAAATCTATTGCTACGATGCGTAGATATCTGGAGACGCTATTTCCTAGCAAGGAAGTGTCGCATTTACATTCTTTTGAAGTGAATACGTGGCATACTTGACACTTCGCAATGAATATTATATCTTATCATGAAACAGGGAAATGAGGTGCGACATCACGTTTTAAGAAGCATTAGAACTCTATTGCTTCAATACGTAGACACCTAGAAGTGTATTTCCTAGCAAGGAAGTGTGGCCTTTACATTCTTTTGGAGTGTAGACGAGGTATACGTGGCACTTCGCTATGAATATTATATCTTATCTTGAAACATAGTATTGTGATGCGATATCGCGTTTAATGTAGCATTCGAACTCTATTGCTTCGGTACGTAGACATCTGGAAACGCATTTCCTAGCTACGTAGTGTGGCATTTGCTTTCTTATGAAGTTCTGACGAGGTATACACAACACTTCGCAATGAATATTATACCATGTCATGAAACATAGGAGTGAGATGCGATATCGCGTTTTAAGAAGCACTAGACATCTATTGCCGCGATACGTAAACATCTGCAAACGCTATTTCCTTGCAAGGATGTGTCGCAACTGCATTCATTTAATGTGAATTCAAGGTATACATAACACTGCACAATGAATATTATATCTTATCATGAAACATAGAAATGAGATACGATATCCTGTATTAAGAAGCATTAGAACTCTATTGTTTCGATACGTAGACATCTGGAAACGCTATTTCCTAGAAAGGAAGTGTCGCATTTACATTCTTTTGAAGTGAATACGAGGTGTACATAACACTCCACAATGAATATTATATCTTATCATGAAACATAGAAATAGGAAGCGATATCCCGTTCTAAGAAGCATTAGATATCTGTTGCTTCGATACGGAGACATCTGCAGTCGCTATTTCCTAGTAAGGAAGTGTCGCATTTACATTCTTTTGAAGTGAATGCGAGGTGTCACGTCCGGCGAAACTATTTTCCGTTGCTCCGGAGGCTTTACGACACGAGCCTATTTTTCGGTAATTCGGTCCGCGGGAACGCGTTTAGCCCGGGTCCGACAATTTCGGCTGACGCGACACTAGCGAAAACACTCGCGATAATAAGGGAATGACCCTACCTTTCGATGACTTCTCTCTCGATTTGTACTTAGAAACGGCGTGGAGGATCGTTCGCTGGGATCGTAGCGGATTTCGTTCTGTTGGCTGCTACGGAAATCTCGATCAGTCGCCAGCGAAGAGGAGGACGGCGGTCGGAATTCAGCGATGATGCTGAATGTGGCATAATCGGCGTGATGCGTCGTGGTGTCTGGATCGGAAGCGTCGACGGTCGCTTCGAAAAGCGGCGTCTGGACTGGTGCGAAGGCAGGTCGCTGGTATACGAGGACTCTCGGGACGCCCTCCAAATATTCACGCACAAGTGATCGTATGAAATTCTTCCTACTCGCACGTCGCGTTCTTCGCAAACCGGAAGCACGATTCATTCACCAGGTTTTTCTGTACTTTCGACTAAGATCTGAATGATAGGCGGCGGTCTCAACGTCACAAAGCCGATTTCTATACTCCTTCAATTTGATGAGGAGCAACACCAGTCGTATGGAGAACCCGTGGAAGAATTCGTAGTTAAATGTAATGTTAAAAGTAGAACTAGTATTGTAAACACTTGATAAAATTAATGGATGTGGAAATAGTAGACTTGGTAAAAGAACTTGTACTTGGATATAGTAAAAGTAAGAATAAAATATATTCTAGGTTTAAAGTATACAAGAACTGGAATTATTCTAAGACTAAGACTAAGTTAAAATGGAAATAGAAATACGATGCCTAAACCCCACATTGAGGTGGCTAACGATCTAGAACTAGAGATTTCGACTCCTCGGTAGGAGTTCTCGAGTCAGAGTGTGTGCTCTGGGGACGCGTCTCTGACCTCCTCGGTTCGCGGGGCGCTACGGTCACGGAGGCTCGCGGTAGGGAGATCGCGGTCCCGCGAGTGGGGGACTCGAGTCTCGAGGCGGAGAGCGCGCGGTCCAGCGAGTGGGGACTCGCGGCTCGTGGTGGGGCTAGCGGCGCATGCCGCTGGCCGGACGCATCTTACTTAGTGTAACTTAGATCTAGGAATTCTTATATATGCGTCATGATATGGTATGTATGTCCTAGCTTAGAAGTAATATATAGGATCTAGCAGATCCTGTTCCCGGAATTGGAAAAGACCCCATTCAGGTTATGGGCTGCGGCTACGTCTTCGTGCAGGACGGAATCCTCGGTGCGAGGGAGATAGGGCTGCCCGCCCTTGGTGCGGGCGAGACAGGTATACTCGGTGGTGCGAGCGAGACACTGGTGCCCGGTACGAGCGAGACAGGTCTACTCGGCGGTGCGAGTGAGGCAGCCGAACTCGGTGTGAGTGAACGCGTGCAGGTATGCGCTCGCGAATACTTCCAGTTGCTGGTTCAGCAGGCGAGTTTGGCTGGTTGCATGCGTCCAGGGGTTGATGCTAGGGGGTGCGAGGAGGTTCCTTTCTAGGAAATTACGTTCCCAGATATCTCTGTGTCGAAGCTATAGAGTACTAATGCCCCTTAAAACGCCATATCGCAACTCATTTCTATGATTCATGATAAGATATAATATTCATTGCGAAGTGTTATGTATTCCTCGCCTACACTTGAAATGTATGTAAATGCCACACTTACTTTCTAGGAAATAGCGTCTGGAGATGTCTACGTATCGTAGCAATATAGATCTAATGCTTTTTAAAACGCGATCTAGCATCTCAATTCTATGTTTCATGATAAGACATAATATCCATTGCGAAATGTGATGTATACCTCGTATTCACATCAAAAGAATGTAAATGCGACACTACCTTGCTAGGAAATAGCGTTTCCAGATGTCTACGTATCGAAACAATAGAGTTCTAATGCTTCTTAAAGCGAGATGTCGCATCTCATTTTTCTGTTTCATGATAAGATATAATATTCATTGCGAAGTGTCATGTATATCTCGTATTCACTTCAAAAGAATGTATATCCGACACTCCCTTCCTAGGAAATAGCGTTTGCAGATGTCTACGTATCGTAGCAATAGAGTTCTAGTGCATCTTAAAACGCGATATCGCATCACACTCCTATGTTTCATGATAAGGTATGATATTCATTGCGAAGTGTCATGTATACCTCGTATTCACTTCAAAAGAATGTAAATGCGACACTTACTTGCTAGGAAATAGCGTTTCCAGATGTCTAAGTATCGAAACAATAGAGTTCCAATGCTTCTTAAAACGTGATGTCGCACCACATTTCCCTGTTTCATGATAAGATATAATATTCATTGCGAAGTGTCATGTATAGCTCGTATTCACTTCATAAGAATGTAAATGCGACACTTCCTTGCTAGGAAATAGCGTTTGCAGATGTCTACGTATCGTAGCAATAGAGATCTAATGCACCTTAGAACGAGATGTCGCATAGCGTTTCTATGTTTCATGATAAGATATAATATTCATTGCGAAGTGTCATGTATAGCTCGTATGTACTTAAAAAGAATGTAAATGCGAGACTTTCTTGCTAAGAAGTAGCGTTTCCAGACGTCTATGTATCGAAGCAATACAGTTCCAATGCTTCTTAAAACGAGATGCCGCACCTCATTTCCCTGTTTCATGATAAGATATAATGTTCATTGCGAAGTGTCATGTATACCTCGTATTCACCTCATAAGAATGTAAATGCGACTATTCCTTGCTATGAAATAGCGTTTGCAGATGTCTACGTATCGTAGCAATAGAGTTCTTGTGCTGCTTAAATCGCGATATCGCAACTCATTTCTATGTTTCGTGATAAGTTATAATATTCATTGCGAAATGTCACGTATACCGCGTATTCACTTCAAAAGAAAGTAAATGCGGCACATCCATGCTAGCAAATAGCGTTTGCATATGTCTACGTACCGTAGCAATAGAGTTCTAATACTGCTTAAAACGCCATATCGCATCTCACTTCTATGTTTCATGATAAGGTATAATATTCATTGCGAAGTGTCACGTACACCTCCTATTCAATTCAAAAGAATGTAAATGCGACACTTCCTTACTAGGAAATAGCGTTTGCAGATGTCTACGTTTCGTAGCAATAGAGATCTAATGCATCTTAAAACGAGATGTCGCATCTCGTTTCTATGTTTCATGATAAGATGTATCGCATCTCAATTCTATGTTTGATGACAAGATATAATATTCATAGCGAAGTGTCATGTATTCCTCGTATTCACATCTAAAGAATGTAAATGCGATACTTCCTTGCAAGGTAATAGCGTTTGCAAATATCTACGTATCGAAGCAGTAGAGTTCTAAAGCTTCTTAAAACACGATATCGCATCACATTTCTATGTTTCATGATAAGATCCATTATTCATTGCGAAGTGTCACTTATACCTCGTATTCACTCCAAACGAATGTAAATGCGACTATTCCTTGCTAGGAAATAGCGTTTGCAGATGCCAACGTATCGTAGCAATAGATTTCTAATGCTTCTTAGATCGCGATATCGCATCTCACTCCTATGTTTCATGATAAGATATAGTATTCATTGCGAAGTGTTATGCATACCTCGTTTACACATCAAAAGAATGTAAATGCCATATTTCCTTCCTAGGAAATAGCGTTTCCAGATTGCTACGTATCGAAGCAATACAGTTCTAATGCTCCTTTAATCGCGACATCGCATCTCAATTCTATGTTGCATGATAAGTTATAATATTCACAGCGAAGTGTTATGTATAAGACGTATACACTTCAAATGAGTATAAATGCCACACTTCCTTGCTAGGGAATAGCGTTTCCAGATTTCTGCGTATAGAAGCAGTAGCGTTTTAATGCTTCTTAAAGCGCGATATCGCACCTCAGTTCTATGTTGTACGATAAGACATAATATTCATTGCGAAATGTTACGTATACCACGTCTACACTTCAAGTGAATGTGAATGCCACACATTCTTGCCAGGAAATGCGTTTCCAGATGACTACGTATCGAAGCAATGTAGTTCCATTGCTTCCTCAAGCGCGATATCGCATCTCATTTGTATGTTTCATGATAAGATATAATATTCATAGCGAAGTGTTATGCATACCTTGACTACACTTCAAAAGAATGCAAATGCCACACTTTCTTGCCAGAAAGTAGCGTATGCAGATATCTACCTATCGAAGCAGTGGAGTTCTATTGCTTCTTAAAACGCGATGTCGCATCCCAATTCTATGTTTCATGATATAATACAAGATTCATTACGAAGTGTTATTTATACCTCGTCTACACTTCAAAAGAATGTAAATGCACACTTCCTTGCTAGGAAATGCATTTCCAGATGTCTACATATCGAAGAAATGGAGATCTAATGCTTCTTAAAACTCGATACCGCATCTCATTTCTATGTTTCATGGTAAGATATAATATTCATCGGGACGTGTTGCATACATCGTCTACACTTCAAAGGAATGAAAATGCCACGCATCCTTGCTAGGAAATGCGTTTTCAGATGACTACGTATCGAAGCAATGGAGTTATAATGCTTCCAAAACGCGATATCGCATCTCATGTATGTTTCATGATAAGATATAATATTCATTGCGAAGTGTTATGTATACCTCGTCTACACTTCAAAAGAATGCAAATGCCACACTTCTTGGCTAGGAAATTGCGTTTCTAGTTGTCTACGCATCGAAGCAATAGATTTCTAACTCTTTATAAAACGCGATATCGCATATCAGTTCTAAGTCACATGATAAGATGTAATTTCAATGCAACGCGTTATGTATATCTCCTCTACACTTCAAATGAATGTAAATGCATCAT